>NW_023330413.1:0-131380 GCF_011100685.1 Canis lupus familiaris
TCACCTGGTCCAGGTGAATCCAGATGGGGACCAGAATCACCAGGTCAGGGTGAGGCCCAGAGAGGTTCCAGAGTCATCATGTCCAGGTGAGGCTCAGGTGCGGAACAGAGTCACCAGGTACCAATGATGTCCAGGTGAGGACCAGAGTCAACAGGTCTGGGTGAGCGCAGATAGGATCAGAGACACCGGTTCCAGGTGAGGCCAAGAAGGTCCACAGCAATCAGGTCCAGGTGGGGAACAAAGTCACCAGGACTGGGTGAGGCCCAGATGGGGACCACATTCACCAGGTCCAGGTGAGGCCCAGTTGGGGACCAGAGTCCCGGGTCTGGGAGAGGACCAGGTAAGCACCAGATTACAGGTCCAAGAGGCCAACGTGGGACCTGAGTCACCAGGTTTCGGTGAGGCCCAGGTGGCAACCCCACTCACCAGGTCCAAGTGAGGCGAACCTTCAGGCCAGAGTCAACAGATCCAGTGAGGCCTAGTGGGACACGAGACCAGGTAATGTGAGTCTACAAGAACACACAGTCACCAGGTCCAGGTGTGGTTCATGTGGGAACGAGAGTCACCAGGTCAGGTGAGACCCAGGGGGGGACCACAGTCCACCAGGTCCAGATTGAGGCCTAGGTGGGGGGACCAGAGCATCAGGACCAGTTGAGCCCAAAGTGTGGAGCAAAGTTATCATGTCCAGGTGAGGCCCATGTGGGGAACACAGTAACCATGTCCCATTGATTCCAGGTGGGAAAAGAGTCACAAGGTCAGACGAGGTCTAAGTGAGGAGTAGATTCACCAGGTCCTGTTGAGGCCCAGCTGAGGACAAGTGTCCCCAACTCCGGGTGAGTCCCAGAGGGGGACCAGAGTCCCCCGGTTCTGGTGATATCCAGGTGGGAACCAGAGTCAGCATGTCAGGAAGAGGCCCAGAGGGGGACGAGAATCACTAGGTCTAGGTGAGGCCCCGATGTGGAACTGAGAAACCAGGTCCCATGATGCCCATATGAGGACGTGAGTCACCAGGTCCAGGTGAGGTCCCTGTGGGAACCAGTCACCTCGCCCAGGTGAGGCACAGGTGAGACCACAGTCACCAGGTCCAGGTGAGGCCAGGTATATAAGAGAGTATCCAGGTCCCAATGATGCCCAGGTAAACCAGAGTCAACAGGTCCAGGAGAGGCCAAATATGGATCAGAGTCATTGTGTTCCAGGTGAGGCCAGATGGAGACCACAGGAACCAGGTCCAGGAGAGCCCCATATGGGAACCAGAGCCACCAGATCCAGGTGAGGTCCACGTGAGGACACAGTCACAAGGTCCAGGTGAGGTGCACGTGGCAACAGGATTCACCAAGTCCAGGTGAAGCCCGGGTGGCGACCAGTCACGACATCCAGGTGCGGACCAGCTAAGGACCAGAATCACCAGGCCCAAGTGAACACCAAGGGGTGACCAGAGTCACCAGGTAAGGGTGAGGCCCAGAGAGGGAACCAGAGTAACCATTTAGTTTGAGGCCCAGAATGGGACCAGAGGTCCCTGGTCAAAGTGAAGCTCTTGTGGGGTATAGAGTATCCAGGTCCTGTGATGCCTGGGTGAGGACCAGAGTCACTAGGGCCATGCAGGCCCAGATGGGGAACAGAATCACTAGGTCCTGTGAGGCATAGAAACACACCCCAGTCAGCAGTATCAGGTGAGCCCCTTGTGGGAACCAGAGCCACTCTCTCCAGTAGAGTCGCAGGTCCATGTGAGGCCCACGTGAGGACCAGATTCATCAGGTCGAATTGAGGCATAGCTGGGGACAAAATCACCAGTTGTGGGTGCGGCCTAGGTGGGGCAAGATTCAGCAGTTCTGAGTTAGGTCAAAATGGGACGAGAGACACCAGGTCCAGGTGAGGCCAAACAGGACCAGAGTCACCAGATCCAAGTGAGGTCCATGTTGGAAAGAGAGTCACCAGGTCCAGGAGAGGTCCAGGTGTGGACCAGAGTCACCAGATCCAGGTGAAGCCCAGTGGGGACCAGAGTCACTAGGTCCAGTTGAGGCCCAGGTGAGGAGCAGAGTTACCAGGTACACGTGAGGCCTTGGTGGGTATCAGAGGCATCAGGTCCATGTGAGGCCGGCTTGGGGACCATGGTCAACAGGTCTACTTGAGGCCCAGGACTGAACATAGTAAGCAGGTCCAGGTGAGTCCTCCGTGGTGACAAGTGTCACCACGTCCAGGTGAGGCCCTGGTGGGGACCAGGATCACCAGGTACAGGGGAGGACCTTGAAAGAACGAGAGTCAACAGTTCGAGGTCAGGCGCAGGTGGCAACAAGTGTCAGGAGGTCCAAGTCAGGCCAAAGTGGGGTTGACAGTCACTAGGGATGGTTGAGACCAGAGGGGGACCAGAGTCATGTGGTCCAGGTGAGGTCCAGTTGTGGAACACAGTCACCGGGTCCCAATTTTGCCCAGGTGAGGACCATGGACAACAGGGCCAGGTGAGGCCCAGATGGGGACCGGAGTCCCCAAATCCAGGTGAAGCCCAGGTGGGGACCAGTCACCAGATCCAGGTTAGTCTCAGGTGCAGACAAGAATCACCAGGTCCAGGTGAGGTGCAGGTGGCAACCACACTCACCAGGTCCCGGTGAGTCCCTGGTGGGGACCAGAGTCACGAGTACATGAGAAGCTAGAAACACTGCAGCCACCAGGTCACATGATGTCCATGTGGGAACGAGAATCACCAGTTACAGGTGAGGACCAGGTGGGGATCCCACTCACCATTTCAAGGTGAAACCCAGGTGGGAACCAGTGTCACCATGTCCAGGTGTGGCCCAGGTGAAGACCAGAGTTAATAGGTCCTCGGTCACTGTTAGTGAACAGTGTAACCATATCCTAATGCTACCCAGGTGGGTACCAGAGACACAGGTCCTGGTGAGGCCCAGGTGGGACCAGAGATATGAGGTCCGGGTGAGGTCCAGATGGGAACCACAGTCACCAGGTCAGGTGAGGCCATGCTTAGGATCAGAGTCACCAGTTACAGGTGAGGCCCAGGTGGAGCCAGAGTCACCTGGTACAGAAGAGGCCAAAGTCAGGACCAGAGTTACCAGGATCAGGTCAGTCCCGGTGGGGAATAGAGTAACCTTGTCCCGATGATGCCCAAGTAAAACCAGAGTCACCAAGTCCAGATGAGGCGCAGGTGGGGAGCATGTTCACTAGGTCCCCGTGAGCCCCAGTTGAGGACCAGGGTCACCAGGTCAAGTTGAGGCCTAGAGGGATACCAGATTCACCTGGTCTAGGTGACATCGGGATGGGGACCAGAGTCATCATGTCATGGTGAGGCCCTGAGGGGATCCAGAGTCATCATGTCCAGGTGAGGCTCAGGTGTGGAACAGAGTATCCAGGTCATAATGGTCCATAGGAGAGGACCAGAGTCACCAGATCTGGGCGAGGCCCACTTTGGATCAGAGTCACCAGTTCCAGGTGAGGCCAAGAAGGAGTCCACAGCAATCAGGTCCAGGTGGGGTGACAAATTCACCAGGACTGGATGTGGACCAGATGGGGACCAAATTAACCTGGTTCAGGTGATTCCCAGGTGGTTACCCGAGTTAGGAGTTTCGGGTGAGGACCAGGTAAGGACCAGATTCACCAGGTCCAAGTGAGGCCCACGTGGGGACCTGTGTCACCAGGCATGGGTGAGGCCAAGGTGGCAACGCCACTCACCAGGTCCAGGTGAGTCCAACCTACAGGCCATGCAGAGGAACCATGTCCCGATGATGCCCAGGTAGGAACTAGAGTTACCGGGTCCAGGTGAGGCCAACCTGCAGGCCATGTGTGGAACCATGTCCCGATGATGCCCAGGTAGGGACCAGAGTTACCAGGTCCAGGTGAGGCCAACCTGCAAGTCATGCAGTGGAACCATGTCCCGATGATGCCCAGGTAGTGACCAGAGTCACCAGGTGCAAATTTGGCCCAGATGGAGCATATTCACTAGGTTGAGGCCCAGTTGAGAACCAGAGTCACCAGATCTGGTTGAGGCCTAGAGGGGTACCGAATCACTTGGTCCAGGTGACATCCAGATGGGGACCAGAATCACCAGGTCAGGGTGAGGCCCAGAGGGGTTCCAGAGTCATCATGTCCAGGTGAGGCTCTGGTGTGGAACAGAGTCACCAGGTACCAATGATGCCCAGGTGAGGACCAGGGTCACCATGTCTGGGTGACGCGCAGATATGATCAGAGTCACCAGTTCCCGGTGAGGCCAAGAAAGAGTCCACAGGAATCAGGTCCAGGTGGGGAACAAAGTCACCAGGACTGGGTGAGGCCCAGATGGGGACCAGATTCACAGGTCCAGATGAGGCCCAGTTGGGGACCAGAGTACCCGGATCTGGGATAGACCAGGTAACGACCAGATTAACAGGTCCAAGAGGCCCATGTGGGGAACTGAGTCACCAGTTATGGGTTGGCAACCCCACTCACAGGTCCAGGAGGACAACCTTCAGGCAAGAGTCACCAGATCCATGTGAGGCCCTCGTGGGGACCGGAGTCACCAGGTAAATGTGCGGCTACAAAATACCACAGTCACCATGTCCAGGTGTGGTTCATGTGGGAACGAGAGACACCACGTCTAGGTGAGAACCAGGTGGGGACCACAGTCACCAGGTCCAGATTGAGTCCTAGGTGGGGGGACCAGAGTCATAAGGACCAGTTGAGGCCAAAGTATGGAGCAAAGTTATCATGTCCAGAGAGGCCCAAGGGGGGAACAGATTAACCATGTCCCATTGATGCCAGGTGGGAAAAGAGTCACAAGGTCCCGGTGAGGCGCAGGTGGCAACAGGATTCACCAAGTCCATGTGAAGCCCAGGTGGGGACCACAGTCACCAGATCCAGGGTAGTCTCAGGTGCAGACCAGAATCACCAGGTCCAGGTGTGGTGCAGGTGGCAACCACACTCACCAGGTCCCGGTGAGGCACTGGTGGGGACCAGAGTCACGAGGTACATGATGAGCTAGAAACAGATAGGATCCCTGGGTGGCGCAGCGGTTTGTGCCTGCCTTTGGCCCAGGGCGCGATCCTGGAGACCCGGGATCGAATCCCACGTCGGCCTCCCGGTGCATGGAGCCTGCTTCTCCCTCTGCCTGTGTCTCTGCCTCTCTCTCTCTGTGACTATCATAAATCAATAAAAATTAAAAAAAAAAGATTCTAGAAACACTGCGGCCAAAAGGTCCACATGATCTCCATGTGGAACGAGAATCACTAGTTACAGGTGAGGACCAGGTGGGGATCCGACTCACCATATCCAGGTGAGACCCAGGTGGGTAACAGTGTCACCATGTCCAGGTGTGGCCCAGGTGAAGACCAGAGTTAATAGGTCCGGCTGGGTCACTGTAGTGAACAGTGTAACCATATCCTGATGCTACCCAGGTGGGTACAGAGACACCAGGTCTTGGTGAGGCCCAAGTGGACCAGAAACATGAGGTCCAGATGAGGTCCCGATGGGAACCACAGTCACCAGGTCAGGTGAGGCCATGCTTAGGATCAGAGTCACACAGTTACAGGTGAGGCCCAGGTGGAGCCAGAGTCACCTGGTACAGAAGAGGCCAAAGTCAGGACCAGAGTTACCAGGATCAGGTCAGTCCCAGTGTAATAGTAACCATTCCCGATGATGCCCAGGTAGAAACGAGTCACCAGGTCCAGATGAGGCGCAGGTGGGGAGCATTTCACTAGGTCCGGAGAGGCCCAGTTGAGGACCAGAGTCACCAGGTCAAGTTGAGGCCTAGAGGGGTACCAGATTCACCTGGTCTAGGTGATCAGATGGTGACCAGAGTCACCATGTCAGGCTGAGGCCAGAGGGGATCCAGAGTCAACATGTCCAGGTGAGGCTCACGTGTGGAACAGTGTATCCAGTTCATAATGGTCCACAGGTGAGGACCAGAGTCACCAGATCTGGTGAGGCCCAGTTAGTATCAGAGTCACCAGTTCCAGGTGAGCCCCAGAAGGTGTCCACAGCAATCGCACAGGAGGCACCCAAATCACCAGGTCCAGGTGAGGCCAACCTGCAGGCCATGAAGAAGAACCCTGTCCCACTGATGCCAAGGTAGGGACCAGAGTCACCAGGTCCAGAATCGGCGCAGGTGGGAGCATATTCACTAGGTCCCTGTGAGGCCCAGTTGCGGACCAGAGTCACCAGGTCTACTTGAGGCCTAGAGGGGTACCAGATTCACCTGGTTAGGTGACATCCTGATGGGGACCAGAGTCACCATGTTAGCCTCACCTGGACATGATGACTCTGGGCCAGGTCCTGGTGAGGCCCAGGTGGGACCAGAGATATGAGGTCCAGGTGAGGTCCCGATGGGAACCACAGTCACCAGGTCAGGTGAGGCCATTCTTAGGATCAGAGTCACCAGTTACAGGTGAGGCCCATGTGGACGACAGTCACCTGGTACAGAAGAGGCCAAAGTCAGGATCAGAGTTACCAGGATCAGGTCAGTCCAGTGGGGAATAGAGTAACTATGTCCCGATGATGCCAGGTAGAACCAGAGTCACCAGGTCCAGAAGAGGCGCAGGTTGGGAGAATGCTCACTAGGTCCCGGTGAGGCCCAGTGAGGACCAGAGTCACCAGGTCAAGTAGAGGCCTAGAGGGGTACCAGATTCACCTGGTCTAGGTGACATCCAGATGGGGACCAGTCACCATGTCAGGCTGAGGCCCAGAAGGGATCCAGAGTTATCATGTCCACGTAAGGCACACATGTGGAACAGAGAATCCAGGTCATAATTGTCCACAGGTGAGGACCAGAGTCACCAGGTCTGGGTGACGCGCAGACAGGATCAGAGTCACCAGTTCCAGGTGAGGCCAAGAAGGAGTCCACAGTAATCAGGTCCAGGTGGGGAACAAAGTCACCAGGACTGGGTGAGGCCCAGATGGGGACCAGATTCACCAGGTCCAGAGGCGAGGTGGTGACCAGAGTCCCCGGGTCTGGGAGAGGACCAGGTAAGGACCAGATTCACCAGGTCCACGAGGCCCACGTGTGGAACTGAGTCACCAGGTATGGGTGAGGCCCAGGTGGCAACCCCCCTCTCCAGTCCAGGTGAGGCCAACCTGCAGGCCAGAGTCACCAGATCCAGGTGAGTCCCTAGTGGGGACTGGAGTCACCAGGTAAATGTGAGTGTACAAGAAAACCACAGTCACCAGGTCCAGGTGTGGTTCATGTGGGAACGAGAGTCACCAGGTCCAGGTGAGACCCAGGTGGGGACCATAGTCACCAGGTCCAGATTGAGGCCTAGGTGGGGGGACCAGAGTCATCAGGATCATTTGAGGCCAAAGTGTGGAGCAAAGTTTCATGTCCAGGTGATGTCCATGTGGGGAACAGAGTAACCATGTCCCATTGATGCCAAGTGAAAAGAGTCAGAAGGTACAGAAGAGGCCTAAATGAGGACTAGATTCACCATGTCGTGTTGACGTCCAGTTGAGCACCAGTGTCCCCAGCTCTGAGTGAGTCCCAGAGGGGGACCAGAGTCACCCGGTTCTGGTGATATCCAGGTGGGGACAAGACTCACCACGTCAGGGTGAGGCCCAGAGGGGGACGAGAATCACTAGTTTCAGATGAGGCCCCGTTGTGCAACTGAGAAAAAAGGTCCCATAATGCCCAAATGAGGACCTGAGTCACCAGGTCCAGGTGATGTCCCTGTGGGAACCAGTCACCTCGTCAAGGTGAGGCCCAGGTGGGACCATAGTCACCAGGGCCAGGTGAGTCCCAGGTATATAAGAGTATCCAGGTCCCAATGATGCCCAGGTAAGGACCAGAGTCAACAGTTAGGAGAGGCCCAAATATGGATCAGAGTCATTGTGTTCCAGGTGAGGCCAGATGGAGACCACAGGAACCAGGTCCAGGAGAGCCCCATATGGGAACCAGAGCCACCATCCAGGTGAGGTCCAGGTTGGACCACAGTCACAAGGTCCAGGTGAGGCACAGGTGGCAACAGGATTCACCAAGTCCAGGTGAGACCCATGTGGCGACCAGTCACCACATCCAGGTGCGGACCAGCGAAGGACCAGATTCACCAGGTCCATGTGAAGACCAATGGGTGACCAGAGTCACCACGTAAGGGTGAGGCCCAGAGGGGGAACCAGAGTAACCAGTTTAGTTTGAGGCCCAGAATGGGACCAGAGGTCCCTCGTCAAAATGAGGCCGAGGTGGGAATAGAGTATCCAGGTCCCAATGATGCCTGGGTGAGCCCAGAGTCACTAGGGCCATGCAGGCCCAGATGGCGAACAAATCACTAGTCCTGGTGAGGCATAGGATAAGACCACAGTCACCAGTATCAGGTGAACCCCTTGTGGGAACCAGAGCCACTCTATCCAGCTGAGTCCCAGGTCCATGTGAGGCCCACGTGAGGGCCAGATTCATCAGGTCGAATTGAGGCATAGCTGGGGACAAGAGTCACCAGGTCTTTGTGCGGCCTAGGTGGGGCAAGATTCAGCAGTTCTGAGTTAGGTCAAAGTGGGGACGAGAGACACCAGGTCCAGGTGAGGCCAAACTGAGGACCAGAGTCACCAGATCCAGCTGAGGTCCATGTTGGAAACGAGTCACCAGGTCCAGGAGAGGTCCAGGTGGGGACCAGAGTCCCAGATCCAGGTGAAGTCCCGGTGGGGACCAGAGTCACCAATCCAGGTGAAGCAAGGTGGGGACCAGAGTCACTAGGTCAAGATGAGGCCAGGTGAGGACCAGAGTTACCAGGTACACGTGAGGCCCAGGTGGGGATCAGAGACAACAGGTCCATGTGAGGCCAGCTTGGGACCATGGTCAACAGGTCTACTTGAGGCCCAGGTGTGGAACACAGTAAGCAGGTCCAGGTGAGTCCCCGGTGGTGACCAGAGTTACGAGTTCCGGGTGAGGACCAGGTAAGACCAGATTCACCAAGTCCAAGTGAGGCCCACGTGGGGACCTGTGTCACCAGGCATGAGTGAGGCCCAGGTGACAACCACTCACCAGGTCCACGTGAGGCCAATCTGCAGGCCATGCAGTGGAACCATGCCTTGATGATGTCCAGGTAGGGACCAGGGTTACCAGGTCCAGGTGAGGCCAACCTGCAGGCGATGCAGTGGAACCATGTCCCGATGATGCCCAGGTAGGGACCAGAATCACCAGGTCCAATGAGGCCCAGATGGAGCATATTCACTAGCAGGTCCAGGTGTGGTCCAGTGGAGGACCAGAGTCACCAGACCTGGTTGAGGCCTAGAGGGGTACCAGAATCACCTGGTCCAGGTGACATCCAGATGGGGACCAGAGTAACCAGGTCAGGATGAGGCCCAGAGAGGTTCCAGAGTCATCATGTCCAGGTGAGGCTCAGGTGTGGAACAGAGTCACCAGGTACCAAAGATGCCCAGGTGAGGACCAGAGTCACCAGGTCTGGGTGACGGGCAGATAGGATCAGAGTCACCTGTTCCAGGTGAGGCCAAGAAAGAGTCCACAGCAATCAGATACAGGAGTGGAACAAAGTCAACAGGCCTGGGTGAGGCCCAGATGGGGATCAGATTCACCAGGTCCAGGTAGGCCCAGGTGGTGACCAGAGACCCCGGGGCTGGGAGACGACCAGGTAAGGACCAGATTTACCAGGTCCAAGAGGCCCACGCGGGGACCTGACTCACCAGGTATGGGTGAGGCCCAGGGGCAACCCCACTCACAATGTCCAGGTGAGGCCAACCTGCATGCCAAAGTCACCAGATCCACGTGAGGCCCTAGTCGGCACCGGAGACAGCAGGTAAAAGTGAGTCTACAAGAACACTACAGTCACCAGCTCCATGTGGGTTCATGTGGGAACGAGAGCACCAGTTCCAGGTGAGACCCAGGTTGGGACAGTCACCAGGTCTGGATTGAGGCCTAAGAGGGTAACAGTGTCATCAGGACCAGTTGAGGCCCAACTGTGGAACAAAGTTATCATGTCCAGTTGAGGCTCAGGTGTGGAACAGAGTATCCAGGTCATAGGTCCACAGGTGAGGACCAGAGTCACCAGATCCAGGTGAAGCCCAGTGGGGACCAGAGTCACTAGGTCCAGATGAGGCCCAGGTGAGGACCAGAGTTACCAGGTACACGTGAGGCACCGGTGATGATCAGAGGCAACAGGTCCATGTGAGGCCGGCTTGGGGACCATGGTCAACACATCTACTTGAGGCCCAGGTGTGGAACACTGTAAGCAGGTCCAGGTGAGTCCCTGGTGGTGACAAGAGTCACCACGTCCAGGTGAGGCCCAGGTGGGGACCAGGATCACCAGGTCCAGGGGAGGACCTTGCAAGAACCAGAGTCAACAGTTCGAGGCCCGACGCAGGTGGCAACCAGGGTCAGCAGGTCCCAGGCCAAAGTGGGGTTCACAGTCACTAGGGCACGGTGACACCCAGAGGGGGACCAGAGTCACCTGGTCCAGGTGAGGTCCAGTTGTGGAGCACAGTCACCGGGTACCAATTTTGCCCAGTTGAGGACCATGGTCAACAGGGCCAGGTGAGGCTCAGATGGGGACCGGAGTCCCCAAGTCAAGGTGAAGCCCAGGTGGGGACCACAGTCACCAAATCCAGGAAAGTCTCAGGTACAGACCAGAATCACCATGTCCAGGTGTGGCCCAGGTGAAGAGCAGAGTTAATAGTTCCGGCTGGGTCACTGTTAGTGAAGAGTGTAACCATATCCTGATGCTACCAGGTTGGTACCACAGACACCAGGTCCTGGTGAGGCCCAGTCGGACCAGAGACATGAGGTCCAGGTGATATCATAATGGGAACCACAGTCACCAGGTCAGGTGAGGCCATGCTTAGGATCAGAGTCACCAGTTACAGGTGAGACCCAGGTCGAGCCAGAGTGACCTGGTACAAAATAGGCCAAAGTCAGGACCAGAGTTACCAGGATCAGGTCAGTCCCAGTGGGGAATAGAGTAACCATGTCCCGATGATGCCCAGTAGAACCAGAGTCACCACTCCAGATGAGCACAGGTGGGGCATGATTACTAGGTCCCGCTGAGGCCCAGTTGAGGACCAGTGTCGCCAGGTCTAGTTGAGGCCTAGAGGGGTACCAGATTCACCTGGTCTAGGTGACATCCAGATGCGGACAAGATTCACCATGTCAGGGAGGCCCAGAGGGGATAAGAGTCATCATGTCCAGGTGAGGCTCAGGTGTGGAACCGAGTATCCAGATCATAATGGTCCTCAGGTGAGGACCAGAGTCACCAGATCTGGGTGAGGCCCAGTTAGGATCAGAGTCACAAGTTCCAGGTGAGGCCAAGAATCCACAGCAATCAGGTCCAGGTGGGCAACAAATTCACCAGGAATGGGTGAGGCCCAGATGGGGACCAGATTCACCAGGTCCAGGTGACTTCCAGGTGGTGACCAGACTTACCAGTTCCGGGAGGACCAGGTAAGGACAGATTCACAGGTCCAAGTGAGGCCCACATGGGGACCTGTGTCACCAGGTATGGGTGAGGCCCAGGTGGCAACCCCACTCCCAGGTCCAGGTGAGGCCAACCTGCAGGCCATGCAGAGGAACCATGTCACAATGATGCCCTGGTTGGGACCAGAGTTATCAGATCCAGGTGAGGCCAACCTTCAGGCCATGCAGTGGAAACATGTCCCGATGATGCCCAAGTAGTACCAGAGTCACCAGGTCCAAATGAGGCCCAGATGGAGCATATTCACTAGGTCCAGGTGAGGCCCAGTTGAGGACCAGAGTCCCCAGATCTGGTTAGGCCTAGAGGGGTACAGAATCACCTGGTCCAGTGACATCCAGATGGGACCAGAGTCACCAGGTCAGGTGAGCCCAGAGGTTCCAGAGTCATCATGTCCAGGTGAGGCTCAGGTGTGGAACAGAGTCACCAGGTACCAACGATGCCCAGGTGAGGACCAGAGTCACCAGGTCTGGGTGATGCGTAGATAGGATCAGAGTCACCAGTTTCCAGGTGAGGCCAAGAAAGAGTCCACAGCAATCAGACCAGGTGGAATAAATGACCAGGACTGGTGAGACCCAGATGGGGACCAGATTCCCCAGGTCCAGGTGAGTCCCAGGTGGTGACCAGAGTCCCATCTCGGGACAGGACCAGGTAAGGACCAGATTCACCAGGTCCAAGAGCCCACGTGGGGACCTGAGTCACCATATGGGTGAGGCCCAGGTGGACACCCCACTCAACAGTTCCAGGTGAGGCCAACCTGCATGCAGAGTCTCCAGATCCAGGTGAGGCCCTAGTGGGGACCAGAGTCACCAGGTAAATGTGAGTCTACAAGAACACCACAGTCCCAGGTCCTGTGTGGTTCATGTGGGAACGAGAGTCACCAGGTCCAGGGAGACCCAGGTGGGGACCACAGTCACCAGATCCAGATTGAGGCCTAGGTGGGGGACCAGAGTCATCAGGACAGTTGATGCCAAAGTGTGGAGCAAAGTTATCATGACCAGGTGAGGCCCAGGTGGGGAAAAGTAACCATGTCCCATTGATGCCAGGTGGGAAAAGAGTCACAGGTCCAGACGAGGCCTAACTGAGGAGTAGATTCACCAGGTCCTGTTGAGGCCCAGTTGAGGAGCAGTGTCCCCAGCTACGGGTGAGTCCCAGAGGGGACCAGAGTCACCCAGTTCTGGTGATATCCAGGTGGGGACAGACTCACCACGTCAGGGTGAGGCCCAGAGTGGGACGAGAATCACTAGGTCCAGGTGAGGCCCCTATGTGGAACTGAGAAACCAGGTCCCATGATGCCCATATGAGGACCTGAGTCACCAGGTCCAGGTGAGGTCCCTGTGGGAACCAGTCACCTCGTCCAGGTGAGGCCAAGGTGGGACCAGTCACCAGGTCCAGGTGAGGCCCAGGTATATAAGAGAGTATCCAGGTCCCAATGATGTCCAGGTAAGGACCAGAGTCAACAGGTGCAGGAGAGGCACAAATATGTATCAGAGTCATTGAGTTCCAGGTGACGCCAGATGGAGATAACAGGAACCAGGTCCAGGAGAGCCCCATATGGGAACCAGAGCCACCAGATCCAGGTGAGGTCCAGGTGGCAACAGGATTCACCAAGTCAGGAGAGGCCCAGGTTGCGACCAGTCATCAGATCCAGGTGCGGACCACCTAAGGACCAGATTCACCAGGCCCAAATGAAGCCCATGGGGTGACCAGAGTCACCAGGTAAGGGTGAGGCCCAGAGGGGAACCAGAGTAACCAGTTTAGTTTGAGGCCCAGAATGGGACCAGAGGTCCCTGGTCAAAGTGAGGCCCAAGTGTGGAATAGAGTATCCAGGTCCCAATGATGCCTGGGTGAGGACCAGAGTCACTAGGGCCATGCAGGCCCAGATGGGGAACAGATTCATTAGGTCCTGATGAGGCATAGAAGACCACAGTCAGCAGTATCAGTGACCCCTTTTGGGAACCAGAGCCACTCTATCCAGCTGAGTCCCAGGTCCAGCTGAGTGCCAGGTCCATGTGAGGCCCACGTGAGGACCAGATTCATCAGTCGAATTGAGGCATAGGTGGGGACAAGAGTCACCAGGTCTGGATGCGGCCTAGGTTGGGGCAAGATTCAGCAGTTCTGAGTTAGGTTCAAGTGGGGACGAGAGACACCAGCTCCAGGTGAGGCCAAACTGAGGACCAGAGTCACCAGATCCAGGTGAGGTCCATGTTGTAAAGAGAGTCACCAGGTCCAGGAGAGGTCCAGGTGGGGACCAGAGTCCACGGATCCAGGTAAGTCCAGGTGGGGACCTGAGTCAGCAGATCCAGGTGAAGCCCAGGTGGAGACCAGAGTCTCTAGGACCAGATGAGGCCCAGGTGAGGACAGGAGTTAACAGGTACACGTGAGGCCCCGGTGGGGATCAGAGGCAACAGGTCCATGTGAGGCCGGCTTGGGGACCATGGTCAACAGGTCTACTTGAGGCCCAGGTGTGGAACACAGTAAGCAGGTCCAGGTGAGTCCCCGGTGGTGACAAGTCACCACGTCCAGTTGAGGCCCAGGTCGGGACCAGGATCACCAGGTACAGGGAGGACCTTGAAAGGACCAGAGTCAACAGTTGGAGGTTAGACGCAGGTGGCAACCAGGTCAGCAGGTCCAAGTCAGGCCAAAGTTGGGTTCACAGTCACTAGGCACGGTGAGGGGGACCAGAGTCACCTGGTCCTGGTGACGTCCAGTTTTGGAACACAGTCACCGGGTCCCAATTTTGCCCAGTTGAGGACCATGGTCAACAGGGCCAGGTGAGGCCCAGATGGGGACCGGAGTCCAAATATCCAGGTGAAGCCCAGGTGGGGACCACAGTCAGTAGATCAGGGGAGTCTCAGGTGCAGACCATAATCACCAGGTCCAAGTGAGGTGCAGGTGGCAACCACATTCCCCAGGACCCAGTGAGGCCCTGGCGGGGACCAGAGTCACAAGGTACATGAGAAGCTAGAAACACTGCAGCCACCAGGTCCACATGATGTCCATGTGGGCCGGAGAATCAGCAGTTACACGTGAGGACCAGGTGGGGATCCGACTCACCATGTCAAGTTGAGACCCAGGTGGGATCCAGTGTCACCATGTCCAGGTGTGGCCCAGGTGAAGACCAGAGTTAAAGGTCCGGCTGGGTCACTGTTAGTGAAGAGTGTAACCATATCCTGATGCTACCCAGGTGCGTACCGGAGACACCAGGTCCTGGTGAGGCCCATGTGGGACCAGAGACATGATGTCCAGGTAAGATCCCGATGGGAACCACAGTCACCAGGTCAGGTGAGGCCATGCTTAGGATCAGAGTTACCAGTTACAGGTGAGGCCCAGGTGGAGCCAGAGTGACCTGGTACAGAAGAGGTCAAAGACAGGACCAGAGTTACTAGGAACAGGTCAGTCCCATTGGGGAATAGAGTAACCATGCCCCGATGATGCCCAGGTAGAACCCGAGTCACCACGTCCAGATGAGGCGCAGGTGGGAGCATATTCACTAGGTCCAGGTGAGGCCGAGTTGAGGACCAGAGTCACCAGGTCTGGTTGAGGTCGACAGGGGTCCCAGATTCACCTGGTCTAGGTGACATCCAGATGGGGACCAGAGTCACCATGTCAGAGTGAGGCACAGAGGATCCAGAGTCATCATGTCCAGGTGAGGCTCAGGTGTGGAACAGTGTATCCAGGTCATAGTGGTCCACAGGTGAGGAGCAGAGTCACCAGATCTGGGTGAGGCCCAGTTAGGATCAGACTCACCAGTTCCAGGTGAGGCCCAAAGGAGTCCACAGCAATCAGGTCCAGGTGGGGAGCAAAGTCACCAGGACTGTGTGAGGCACAGATGGCGACCAGATTCTCCAGGTCCAGGGGATTCCCAGGTGGAGACCAGAATTACCAGATTCACCAGGTCCAAGAGGCCCAAGTGGGGACCTGAGTCACCAGGTAAGGGTGAGGCCCAGGTGGCAACCCCACTCACCAGGTCCAGGTGAGGACAACCTACAGGCCAGAGTCACCAGATCCAGTGAGGCCCTAGTGGGGACCAGAGTCACCAGGTAAATGTGAGTCTACAAGAACACCACAGTCACCAGGTCCTGGTGTGGTTCATGTGGGAACGAGAGTCACCAGGTCCAGGGGAGACCCAGGTGAGGACCACAGTCACCAGATCCAGATTGAGGCTAGGTGGGGGACCAGAGTCATCAGGACAAGTTGATGCCAAAGTGTGGAGCAAAGTTATCATGACCAGGTGAGGCCCAGGTGGGGAAAAGAGTAACCATGTCCCATTGATGCCAGGTGGGAAAAGAGTCACAGGTCCAGACGAGGCCTAACTGAGGAGTAGATTCACCAGGTCCTGTTGAGGCCCAGTTGAGGAGCAGTGTCCCCAGCTACGGGTGATCCCAGAGGGGGACCAGAGTCACCCAGTTCTGGTGATATCCAGGTGGGGAGCAGAGTCACCACGTCAGTGTGAGGCCCGAGGGGGACGAGAATCACTAGGTCCAGGTGAGGCCCCGATGTGAAACTGAGAACCAGTTACCATGATGCCCATATGAGGACCTGAGTCACCAGGTCCAGGTGAGGCCCAGGTGGTGACCAGAGTCCCCGGTCTGGGACAGACCAGGTAAGGACCAGATTCACCAGGTCCAAGAGGCCCGAGGGAATTGAGTCACCCAGCTATGTGTGAGGCCCAGGAAGCAACCCCACTCACCAGGTCAGGTGAGGCCAACCGGCAGGCCAGAGTCACCAGATCCAGGTGAGGCACTAGTGAGGACCAGTGTCACCAGGTAAATGTGAGTCTACAAGAACACCACAGTCACCAGGTCCAGGTGAGGTTTTTGTGGGAACGAGAATCACGAGGTACAGGTGAGACCGGTGGGCACCACAGTCACCAGGTCCGACTGAGGCATAGGTGTGGGGAACAAAGTCATCAGGACCAGTTGAGGCCAAAGTGTGGAGCAAAGTTATCATGTGGAGGTGAGGCCCAGGTGGGGAACAGAGTAACCATGTCCCATTGATGCCAGGTGGGAAAAGAGTCACAAGGTCTAGACGAGGCCTAAGTGAGGAGTAGATTCACCAGGTCCTGTTGAGGCCCAGTTGAAGACCAATATCCCAAGCTCTGGGTGAGTCCCAGAGGGGAACAGACTCACACGGTTCTGGTGTATCCAGGTGGGGACCGAGTCACCACGTCAGGGTGAGGTCCAGAGGGGGACGAGAATCACTAGTCCAGGTGAGGCCCCGATGTGGAACTGAGAAACCAGGTCCCATGATGCCCATATGAGGACTTGAGTCACCAGGTCCAGGTGAGGTACCTGTGGGAACGAGTCACCTCGTCCCAGTGAGGGCCAGGTGGGACCACAGTCACCAGGTCCCGGTGAGGCCCAGTTATATAAGAGTATCCAGCTCCCAAAGATGCCCAGGTAAGGACCAGAGTCAACAGGTCCAGTAGAGGTTCAAATATGGATCAGAGTCATTGTGTTTCAGCTGAGGCAGATGGAGACCACAGGAACCAGTCCAGGAGACCCCCATATGGGAACCAGACCACCAGATCCAGGTGAGGTCCGTGGGACCACAGTCACAAGGTCCTGGTGAGGCGCAGGTGGCAACAGGATTCACCAAGTCCAGGTGAGGACCAGTGGCGAACAGTCACCACATCCAGGTGCGGACCAGCTAAGGACCAGATTCACCAGGCCAAGTGAAGCCCAAGGGGTGACCAGAGTCACCAGGTAAGGGTGAGTCCCAGAGGGGGAACCAGAGTAACCAGTTTAGTTTGAGGCCCAAATGGACCAGAGGTCCCTGGTCAGAGTGAGTCCCAGATGTGGAATAGAGTATCCAGGTCCCAGTGATGCTGGGTGAGGACCAGAGTGACTAGGACCATGCAGGCCCATATGGGGTACAAATCACTAGGTCCTGGTGAGGCATAGAATAAAACCACAGTCACCAGTATCAGGTGAACCCAATGTGGGAACCAGAGCCACTCTATCCAGCTGAGTAGCAGGTCCATGTGAGGCCCACGTGAGGACCAATTCATCAGTCGAATTGAGGCATACCTGGGACAAGAGTCACCAGGTATGGGTGCGGCCTAATTGGGGAAAGATTCAGCAGTTCTGATAGGTCAAAGTGGGGACGAGAGACGCCAGTCCAGGTGAGGCCAACTGAGGACCAGAGTCACCATCCAGGTGAGGTCCATGTTTGAAAGAGAGTCACCAGGTCCAACAGAGGTACAGTTGGAGACCAGAGTAACCAGATCCAGGTGAAGTCCAGTGGGACCAGAGTCACCAGATCCAGGTAAAGCCCAGGTGGGACCAGAGTCACTAGGTCCAGATGACGCCCAGTTGAGGACCAAGTTACAAGTTCACGTGAGGTCCCGGTGGGGATTAGAGGCAACAGGTCCATGTGAGGCCGGTTTGGGGACCATGGTCAACATGTCTACTTGAGGCCCAGGTGTGGAACACAGTAGCAGTCCAGGTGAGTCCCCGGTTGGGACAAGTGTCACCACGTCCAGTTGAGGAGCAGGTGGGGACAAGGATCACCAGGTACAGGGGAGGCCCTTGAAAGAACCAGAGTCAACAGTTCGAGGTCTGGCGTAGGTGGCAACCAGGGTCAGCAGGTCAAGTCAGCCAAAGTGGGGTTCACAGTCTCTAGGGCACGGTGACACCCAGAGGGGGACCAAGTGACCTGGTCGAGATGTGGTCCAGTTTGGACACAGTCACCGTGTCCAATTTTGCCCAGTTGAGGACCATGGTCAAAAGGGCCATGTGAGACCAGATGGGGACCGGAGTCCCCAAAACAGGTGAAGCCCAGATGGGACCAGAGTCACCAGATCCAGGGTAGTCTCAGGTGCAGACCAGAATCACCAGGTCAAGGTGAGGTGCAGGTGGCAACCACACTCACCAGGTCCCGGTGAGGCCCTGGTGGGGACCAGAGTCACGAGGTACATGAGAAGCTAGAAACACTGCAGCCACCAGGTCCCATGATGTCCATGTGGGAACGAGAATCAACAGTTACAGGTGAGGACCAGGTGGGGATCCGACACACATGTCCAGGTGAGACCCTGGTGGGAACCAGTGACAACCCGTCCAGGTGTGGCCCAGGTGAAGACCAGAGTTAATAGGTCCGCCTGGGTCACTGTTACTGAACAGTGTAACCATATCCTGATGCTACCTGGTGGTACCAGAGACACCAGGTCCTGGTGAGGGTCAGGAGGGACCAGAGACATGAGGTCCAGGTGAGGTTCCATTGGGAAAGACAGTCACCAGGTCTGGTGAGGCCATGCTTAGGATCAGAGTCACCAGCTAGAGGCGAGACCAGGTGGAGCCAGAGTCCCTGGGACAGAAGAGGCCAAGGTCAGGACCAGAGTTACCAGATCAGGTCAGTCCCAGTGGGGAATAGAGTAACCGTGTCCTGATGATGCCCAGGTAGAACCGAGTCACCAGGTCCAGATGAGGCGCAGGTGGGGAGCATATTCACTAGGTCCCGTGAGGCCCATTTGAGGACCAAAATGCCCAGGTCTAGTTGAGGCCTACAGGGGTACCAGATTCACCTGGTTTAGGTGACATCCAGATGGGGACCAGAGTCAAAATGTCAGGGTGAGGCCCAGAGGGGATCCAGAGTCATCATGTCCAGGTGAGGGTCAGGTGTGGACAGAGTATCCAGGTCATAATGGTCCACAGGTGAAGACCAGAGTCACCAGATCTGGGTGAGGCCCACATAGCATCAGACTCACCAGTACCAGGTGAGGCCAAGAATTGTCCACAGCAATCAGGTCCCGGTGGGGAACAAAGTCACCAGGAATGGGTGAGGCCCAGATGGGGACCAGATTCACCAGTCCAGGTGATTCCCAGGTGGTGACCAGAGTTACCATTTCCGGGTGAGGACCAGGTAAGGTCCAGATTCACCAGGTCCAAGTGAGGCCCACGTGGGGACCTGTGTCACCGGTATGGGTGAGGCCCAGATGTCAACCCCACTCACAGGTCCAGGGGAGGCCAACCTTCCGGCCATGCAGAGGAACGGAGTCCCGATAATGCCCAGGTATGGACCCGAGTTACGAGTTGCAGGTGAGGCCCTAATGGGGACCAGAGTCACCAGGTAAATGTGAGTCTACAAGAACACCACAGTCACCAGGTCCTGGTGTGGTTCATGTGGGAACGAGAGTCACCAGGTCAGGGAGACCCAGGTGGGGACCACAGTCAACAAGTCCAGATTGAGGACTAGGTGGGGGACCAGAGTCATCAGGACGAGTTGAGGCCAAAGTGCGGAGCAAATTATCATGTCCAGGTGAGGCCCAGGTGGGGAACAGAGTAACCATGTCCCATTGATGCCAGGTCGGAAAAGAGTCACAAGGTCCAGACGAGGCCTAAGTGAGGAGTAGATTCACCAGGTTCTGTTGAGGCCCAGTTGAGGAGCAGTGTCCCCATCTACAGGTGAGTCCCAGAGGGGGACCAGAGTCACCCGGTTCTGGTGATATCCGCTGGAGACCAGAGTCACCATGTCAGGTGAGGCCTAGAGGGGGACGAGTATCACTAGTCCAGGTGAGGCCCGATGTGGAACTGACAAACCAGGTCCCATTGTTGCCAGGTGGGAAAAGAGTCACAAGGTCCAGACGAGCCTAAGTGAGGAGTAGATTCACCAGGTCCTGTTGAGGCCGAGTTGAGGACAGTGACCCCAGCTCCGGGTGAGTCCGGAGGGGGACCAGAGTCACCCGGTACTGGTGATATCCGGGGGGATTAAGTCAGCACGTCAGGGTGAGGCCCAGAGGGACGAGAATAACTAGGTCCAGGTGAGGCCCCAATGTGGAATTGAGAAACCAGGTCCCATGATGTCCATATGAGGACCTGAGTCACCAGGTCCAGTTGAGGTCCCTGTGGGAACCAGTCACCTCGTCCAGGTAGGCCCAGGTGGGATCACAGTCACCAGGTCCATGAGGCCCAGGTATATAAGAGAGTATCCAGGTCCCAATGATGCCTAGGTAAGGACCAGAGTCACAGTCCATGAGAGGCCCAAATATGTATCAGAGTCATTGTGTTCCAGGTGAGGCCAGATGGAGACCACAGGAACCAGGTCCAGGAGAGCCCATATGGGAACCAGAGCCACCAGATCCAGGTGAGGACCAGATGGGAACACAGTCACAAGGTCCAGGTGAGCGAAACTGGCAACAGGATTCACCAAGTCCAGGGGAGGCCAGGTGGCGACCAGTCACGACATCCAGGTGCGGACCAGCTAAGGTCCAGATTCACCAGGCCCAAGGGAAGTCAAAGGGGTGACCAGAGTCACCAGGTAAGGGTGAGGCCCAGATGGGTAACCAGAGTAACCAGTTTAGATTGAGGCCCAGAATGGGACCAGAGGTCCCTGGTCAGAGTGAGGCCCAGGTGTGGAATAGAGTATCCAGGTCCCAATGATGCCTGGGTGAGGAACAGAGTTACTAGGGCCATGCAGGCCTAGATGGGGAACAGAATCACCAGGTCTTGGTGAGGCATAGAATAAGACCACATTCAGCAGTCAGGTGAGCCCCTGTGGGAACCAGAGCCACTCTATCCAGCTGAGTGCCAGGTCCATGTGAGACCCACGTGAGGACCAGATTCACAGGTCGAATTGAGGCATAGCTGGGACAAGAGTCACCAGGTCTGGGTGCGGCCTAGGTGGGGCAAGATTCACAGTTCTGAGTTAGGTCAAAGTGGGGACAAGAGTCAACAGGTCCAGGTGAGGCCAAACTGAGGACCAGAGTCACCAGGTCCAGGTGAGGTCCAGGTGGGGACCAGTGTCATCAGATCCAGTTGAAGTCCAGGTGGGGACCAGAGTCACCAGATCCAGGTGAAGTCCAGGTGGGGACCAGAGTCACTAGGTCCAGATGAGGCCGAGTGAACCAGAGTTACCAGGTTCACGTGAGGCCCCGGTGGGGATCAGAGGCAACAGGTCCATGTGAGGCAGGCTTGGGGACCATGGTCAACAGGTCTACTTGAGTCCCAGGTGTGGAACACAGTAAGCAGGTCCAGGTGAGTGCAACCTGTAGGCCATGCAGTGGAACCATGACCCGATGATGCCGAGGTAGTGACCAGAGTTACCAGGTCCAAATCAGGCCCAGATGGAGCATATTCCTAGGTCCAGTTGAGGCCCAGTTGAGGACCAGAGTCACCAGATCGGGTTGAGGCCTAGAGGAGTAATAGTATCACACCTGGTCCAGGTGACATCCAGATGGGGACCAGAGTCACCAGGTCAGGGTGAGACCCAGAAAGGTTCCAGAGTCATCAGTTCCAGATGAGGCTCAGGTGTGGAACAGAGTCTCCAGGTACCAATAACTCCCAGGTGAGGACCAGAGTCACCAGATCTGGGAGTCGCGCATATAGGATCAGAGTCACCAGTTCCATGAGGCCAAGAATGGGACCACAGCAATCAAGTCCAGGTGGGGAACAAAGTCAAAGGACTGGGTGAGGCCCAGATG
The DNA here is from genome assembly GCF_011100685.1 of Canis lupus familiaris. Taxonomy (NCBI): domain Eukaryota; kingdom Metazoa; phylum Chordata; class Mammalia; order Carnivora; family Canidae; genus Canis; species Canis lupus. Next base: position 21,799 of record NW_023330413.1, read on the forward strand.
GGGACCAGATTCACCAGGTCCAGGTGAGGCCCAGGTGTGACCACAGTCATCAGGTCCAGGTGAGGCCCAGGTATATAAGAGAGTATCCAGGTCCCAGTGCCCAGGTGGAACCAGAGTCACCAGGTTCAGATGAGGCGCAAGAGGGGAGCATATCCACTAGGTCCCGGTGAGGCCCAGTTGACGACCACAGTCACCAGTCTAGTTGAGGCCTAGAGGGTACCAGATATACCTGGTCTAGGTGACATCCACATGGGGACCAGAGTCACCATGTCAGGGTGAGGTCCAGAGGGGATCCAGAGTAATCATGTCCAGGTGAGGCTCAGGTGTGGAACAGAGTATCCAGATCATAATGGTCCACAGTGAGGACCAGAGTCACCAGATCTGGGGGAGGCCCAGTTAGGATCAGAGTCACCATTTCCAGGTGAGGCCAAGAAGGAGTCCACAGCAATCAGGTCCAGGTGGGGAAAAAAAGTCACCAGGACAGGGTGAGGCCCTGATTGGGACCAGATTCCAGCAGGCCCAGGTTATTCCCAGGTGGTGACCAGACATAACAGTTCCGGGTGACGACCAGGTAAGGACCAGATTCACCAGGTCCAAATGAGGCCCCACGTGGGGACCTGAGTCACCAGGTATTGGTGAGGCCAGGTGGCAAGGCCACCCCAGGTCCAGGTGAGGCCAACCTGCAGGCCATGCAGAGAACCATGTCCCGATGATACCCAGGTAAGGACGAGAGTTACAACATCCAGGTGAGGCCAACCTGCAGGCAATGCAGTGGAACCATGTCCCGATGATGCCCAGTTAGGGACTAGAGTCACCAGGTCAGGGAGAGGCCCAGAGAGGTTCTAGAGTCATCATGTCCAGGTGAGGCTCAGGTGAGGAACAGAGTCACCAGGTACCATGATGCCCAGATGAGGGCCAGAGTCACCAGATCTGGGTGACGCGCAGATAGGTTCAGAGTCACCAGTTCCAGGTGAGGCCAAGAAAGAGTCCACAGCAATCAGGTCCAGGTGGGGAACAAAGTCACCAGTACTGGGTGAGGCCTAGATGGGGACCAGATTCACCACATCAGGGTGAGGCCCAGAGTGGGACGAGAATCACTAGGTCCATGTGAGGCCCCGATGTGGAAGTGAGAAACCAGGTCCCATGATGCCCATATGAGGATCTGAGTCACCAGGTCCAGGTGAGCTCCCTGTGGGAACGAGTCACCTCGTCCAGGTGAGGCTCAGGTGGGACCACAGTCACCGGTCCAGGTGAGGCCCAGGTATATAACAGAGTATCCAGCTCCCAGTGATGCCCAAGTAAGGACCAGAGTCAACAGGTACAAGAGAGGCCCAAATATTGTTTAGAGTCATTGTGTTCCAAGTGAGGCCAGATGGAGACCACAGGAATCAGGTCCAGGAGAGCCCCATATGGGAACCAGAGACACCAGATCCAGGTGAGGTCCAGGTGGGACAACAGTCACCAGGTCCAGGTGAGGCACAGGTGGCAACAGGATTCACCAAGTCCAGGTGAGGCCCAGGTGGCGACCAGTCACCAGATCCAGGTGCGGACCAGCTAAGGACCAGATTCACCAGACCCTAGTGAAGCCCAAGGGGTGACCAGAGTCACCAGGTAAGGGTGAGGCCCAGAGTGGAACCAGAGTAACCAGTTTAGTTTGAGGCCCAGAATGGGACCAGAATTCCCTGGTCAAGTGAGGCACAGGTGTGGAATAGAGTATCCAGGGTGAGGATCATTGGGTCCATCACCCAATGATGCCTGGGTGAGGACCAGAGGCACTAGGGCCATGCAGGCCCAAATGGTGAACAGAATCACTACGTCCTGGTGAGGCATAGAATAACACCACAGTCAGCAGTATCAGGTGTGCCCCTTGTGGGAAGCAGAGCCACTTTATCCAGCTGAGTCCCAGGTACATGTGAGGCACACGTGAGGACCAGATTCATCAGGTCGAATTTAGGCATAGCTAGGGATAAGAGTCACCAGGTCTGGGTGCGGCATAGGTGGGGCAAGATTCAGCAGTTCTGAGTTAGTTCAAAGTGGGGACGAGAGACACCAAGTCCAGGTGAGGCCAAACTGAGGACCAGAGTCACCAGATCCACATGAGGTCCATGTTGGAAAGGAGTCACCAGGTCCAGGAGAGGTCCTGGGGTGTACCAGAGTCACCAGTTCCAGGTGAAGTCCAGGTGGGAACCAGAGTCACTAGGTCCAGATGAGGCCCATGTGAGGACCAGAGTTACCAGGTACACGTGAGGCCCCGGTGGGGATCAGAGGCAACATGTCCATGTGAGGCTGGCTTGGGGACCATGGTCAACAGGTCTACTTGAGGCCCAGGTGTGGAACACCGTAAGCAGGTCCAGGTGAGTTCCCGGTGGTGACAAGCGTCACCAGGTCCAGGTCAGGCCCATGTGGGCACCAGGATCACCACGTCCAGGGGAGGCCCTTGAAAGAACCAGAGTCAACAGTTCGAGGTCAGGCGCAGGTGGCAACCATGGTCAGGAGGTCCAAGTCAGACCAAAGTGGGGTTCACAGTCACTAGGGCACGGTGACACCCAGAGTGGGACCAGAGTCACCTGGTCCAGGTGAGGTCCAGTTGTGGATCACAGTCACCGGGTCCCAATTTTGCCCAGTTGAGGACCATGGTCAACAGGGCCAGGTGAGCCTCAGATGGGAACGAGAGCCCAAAATCCAGGTGAAGCCCAGGTGGGGACCACAGTCACCAGATCCAGGGTAGTCTCAGGCGCAGACCAGAATCACCAGGTCCAGGTGAGGTGCAGGTGGCAACCACACACAACAGGTACCGGTGAGGCCCTGGTGGGGACCAGAGTCACGAGGTACATGAGAAGCTAGAAACACTGCAGCCACCAGATCCACATGATGTCCATGTGGGAACGAGAATCACCAGTTACAGGTGAGGATCAGGCAGGGATCTGAATCACATGTCCACGTGAGACCCAAGAGGGAACCAGTGCCACCATGTCCAGGTGTGGCCCAGGTGAAGACCAGAGTTAATAGGTCCGGCTGGGTCACTGTTAGTGAAGAGTGTAACCATATCCTGATGCTACCCAGGTGGGTACCAGAGACACCAGGTCCTGGTGGGGCCCAGGTGGGACAAGAGACATGAGGTCCAGGTGAGGTCCCGATGGGAACCACAGACACCAGGTCAGGTGAGGCCATGCTTAGGATCAGAGTCACCAGTTACAGGTGAGGCCCAGGTGGAGCCAGAGTCACCAAGTAGAGAAGACGCCAAAGTCAGGACCAGAGTTACCAGGATCAGGAGAGTCCCAGTGGGGAATAGAGTAACCATATCCCGATGATGCCCAGGTAGAACCCGAGTCACCAAGTACAGATGAGGCGCAGGTGGGGAGTATATTCACTAGGTCCCGGTGAGGCCCAGTTGAGGACCAGATTCCCCCAGTCTAGTTGAGGCCTAGAGGGGTACCAGATTCACCTGGTCTAGGTGACATCCAGATGGGGACCAGAGTCACCAGGACAGGGTGAGGCCCAGAGGGGATCCAGAGTCATCATGTCCTGGTGAGGCTCAGGTGTGGAACAAAGTATCCAGGTCGTATTGGTCCACAGGTGAGGACAAGAATCAACAGATCTGGGTGAGGTCCAGTTAGGATCAGAGTCAGCAGTTCCAGGTGAGGACAAGAAGGAGTCCACAGCAATCAGGTCCTGGTTGGGAACAAAGTCACCAAGACTAGGTGAGGCCCAGATGGGGACCAGATTCACCAGGTCCAGGTGATTCTCAGGTGGTGACCAGAGTTACCAGTTCCAAGTGAAGACCAGGTAAGGACCAGATTCACCAGGTCCAAGTTAGGGTCACGTGGGGACTTGTGTCTCCATGTATGGGTGAGGCCCAGGTGTAAATCCCACTCACCAGGTCCAGGTGAGGCCAACGTGCAGGCCATGCAGTGGAACCATGTACCGATGATGCCCACGTAGGGACAAGACTTACCAGGTCGAGGTGAGGCCAACCTGCAGGCCATGCTGTGGAACCCTGTCCCGATGATGCCCAGGTAGGGAACAGAGTTACCAGGTCCAGGTGAGGCCAATATGCAGGCCATGCAGTGGAACAATGTCTCGATGATGCCCAGGTAGGGAACAGAGTCACAAGGTCCAAATGAGGCCCAGATGGAGCATATTCACTAGGTCCAGTGAGGCCCAGTTGAGGACCACTGTCACCATATCTGGTTGAGGCTTAGAGGGGTACCAGAATCACCTCGTACAGGTGACATCGAGATAGGGACCAGAGGCATCAGGTCAGGGAGAGGTCCAGAGTGGTTCCAGAGTCATCATGTCCAGGTTAGGCTCAGGCGTGGAACAGAGTCACCAGGTACCAATGATGCCCAGGTGAGGCCCAGAGTCACCAGATCTGGGTGACGCGCAGATAGGATCAGAGTCACCAGTTCCAGGTGAGGCCAAGAAAGAGTCCACAGCAATCAGGTCCAGGTGGGGAACAAAGTCACCAGGACTGGGTGAGGCACAGATGGGGACCAGATTAACCAGGTCCAGGTGAGGCCCAGGTGGTGACCAGAGTCCCCGGGTCTGGGACAGGACCAGGTAAGGACCAGATTCACCAGGTCCAAGAGGCCCACGAGGGGAATTGAGTCACCAGCTATGTGTGAGGCCCAGGTGGCAAACCCACTCACAAGTTCAAGGTGAGGCCAACCTGCAGGCCATGCTGAGGAACCATGTCCCGATGATGCCCAGGTTGGGAACAGAGCTACCAGGTTCATGTGAGGCCAACCTGCATGGCCATGCAGTGGAACCATGTCCCGATGATGCCCAGGTAGGTACCCGAGTCACCAGGTCCAAATTAGGCCCAGATGGAGCATATTCACTAGGTTCAGGTGAGGCCCAGTTGAGGACCAGAGGCACCAGAACTGGTTGAGGCCTAGAGGGGTACCAGAATCACCTGGTCCAGTGACATCCAGATGGTGATCAGAGTCACCAGGTCAGGGTGAGTCCAGCCAGGTTCCAGAGTCATCATGTCCAGGTGAGGCTCAGATTCGAACAGAGTCACCAGGTACCAATGATGCCCAGGTTAGGACCAGAGTCACCAGGTCTGAGTGACGCGCAGATAGGATCAGAGTCACCAGATCCAGGTAAGGCCCTAGTGGGGACCGGAGACACCAGGTAAATGTGAGACTACAAGAACACCACAGTCATCAGGTCCAGGTGTGTTTCATGTGGGAACGAGAGTCACGGGTCCAGGTGAGAACCAGGTGGGGACCACAGTCACCAGGTCCAGATTGAGGTCTAGATGGGGGGACCAGAATCATCAGGATCAGTTGAGGCCAAAGTGTGGAGCAAAGTTATCATGTCCAGGTGAGGCCCAGGTGGGGAACAGAGTAACCATGTCCAATTGATGCCAGGTGGGAAAAGAGTCAGAAGGTCTAGAAGAGGCCTAAGTGAGGAGTAGATTCACCAGCTCCTGTTGAGGCCCAGTTGAGTGCCAGTGTCCCCAGCTCCGGGTGAGTCCCAGAGGGGGACCAGAGTTACCCGGTTCTGGTGATATGCAGGTGGGGACCAGAGTCACCACGTCAGAGTGAGGCCCAGAGTGGGACGAGAATCACTAGGTCCAGGGAAGGCCCCGATGTGGAACTGAGAAAAAAGTTCCCATAATGCCCATATGAGGATCTGAGTCACCAGGTCCAGGTAAGGTCCCTGTGGGAACCAGTCACGTCGTCCAGGTGAGGCCCAGGTAGGACCACAGTCACCAGGTCCAGGAGAGGCCCAGGTATATAAGAGTGTACCCAGGTCCCAATGATGCCCATGTAAGTACCAGAGTCAACAGGTCCAGGAGAGACCCAAATATGAAACAGAGTCATTGTGTTCCAGGTGAGGCCAGATGGAGACCACAGGAACCAGGTCCAGGAGATCCCCATATGGGAACCAGAGCCACCAGATCCAGGTGAGGTCCAGGTGGGACCACAGTCACAAGGTCCAGGTGAGGCGCAGGTGGCAACAGGATTCACCAACTACAGATGAGGCCCAGGTGGCGAACAGTCACCAGATCCAGGTGCGGACCATCTAAGGACCAGATTCACCAGGCCCAAGTGAAGCCCAAGGGGTGACCAGAGTCACCAGGTAAGGGTGAGACCCAGAGTGGTAACCAGAGTAACCAGTTTAGTTTGAGGCCCAGAATGGGACCAGAGGTGCCTGGTCAAAGTGAGGCCCAGGTGTTGAATAGAGTATCCAGGTCCCAATGATGGCTGAGTGAGGACCAGAGTCATTAGGCCCATGCAGGCCCTGATGGGGAACAGAATCACTAGGTCCTGGTTCGGCATAGAATAAGACCACAGTCAGCAGTATCCGGTGAGCCCCTTGGGAACCAGAGTCACTCTATCCAGCTGAGTCCCAGGTCCATGGGAGGCCCACGTGAGTAACTTATTCATCAGGTCGAAATGAAGCATAGCTGGGGATAAGAGTCACCAGGACTGGGTGCGGCCTAGGTGGGGCAAGATTCAGCAGTTCTGAGTTAGGTCAAAGTGGGGACGAGAGACACCAGGTCCAGGTGAGGCCAAACTGAGGACCAGAGTCACCATATCCAGTTGAGGTCCATGTTGGAAAGAGAGTCACCAGGTCCAGGAGAGGTCCAGGTGGGACTAGAGTCACCAGATCCAGGTGAAGCCCAGGTGGGGATCAGAGTCACCAGGTCCAGATGAGGCCCAGTTGAGGACCAGTTTCACCATATCTGGTTCGGCTTAGAAGTGTACCAGAATCACCTGATCGAGGTGATATCCAGATGGGGACCAGAGTCATCAGGTCAGGGTGAGGCCCAGAGTGGTTCCAGAGTCATCGGGTCCTGGTGAGGCTCAGGTGTGGAACAGAATCTCCAGGTACCAATGATGCCCAGGTGAGGACCAGAGTCACCAGATCTGGGTGACACGCAGATAGGATCAGTGTCACCAGTTCCAGGTGACGCCAAGAAGGCGTCTACTAAATCAGGTCCAGGTGGTGAAGAAAGTCACCAGGACTTGGTGGGGCCCAGATTTGGACCAGATTCACCAGGTCCAGGTTATTCCCAGGTGGTGACCAGAGTCCTCGGGGCTGGGAGAGGACCAGCTAAGGACCAGATTCAACAGGTCCAAATGAGGCCCACCTGGGGACCTGAGTCACCAGCTATGTGTGAGGCCCAGGTGGCAAACCCACTCCCCAGGTCCAGTTGAGGCCAACCAGCAGGCTAGAGTCACCAGATGCAGGTGAGGACCAGGAGGGGACCAGAGTCACCAAATCCAGGTGAGTTCCATGTTCAAAGAGAGTCACCAGTTACAGGAAAGGTCCAGGTGGGGACCAGAGTCACCAGATCCAGGTGAAGCCCAGGTGGGGACCAGAGTCACTAGGTCCAGATGAGGTCAAGGTTGGGACCAGAGATACCAGGTACAAGGGAGGCCCCGGTGGGGAGCAGTGGCAACAGGTCCATGTGAGGCCGGCCTGGGGACCATGGTCAACAGTTCTACTTGAGGCCCAGGTGTGGAACACAGTAAGCAGGTCCAGGTGAGTCCCCGGTGGTGACAAGTGTCACCACGTCCAGGTGAGGCCCAGGTGGGGACCTGGATCACCAGGTCCAGGGGAGGACATTGAAAGAACCAGAGTCAACAGTTCGAATCAGGCGCAGGTGGCAACCAGGGTCAGCAGGTCCAACTGAGGCCAAAGTGGGGTTCACAGTCACTAGGGCACGGTGAGACCCAGAGGGGGACCAGAGTCACCTGGTCCAGGTGAGGTCCAGTTGTGGAACACAGTCACCGGGTCCCAATTTTGTCCAGTTGAGGACCATGGTCAACAGGACCAGGTGAGGCCCATATGCGGATTGGAGTCCCCAAATCCAGGTGAAGATCAGGTGGGGACCACAGTCAACAGATCCAGGATAGTCTCATGTGCAGACCAGATTCACCAGGTCCAGGTGAGTTGCAGGTGGCAACCACACTCACCAGATCCCGGTGAGGCCCTGGTGAGGACCAGAGTCACGAGGTACATGAGAAGCTAGAAACAATGCAGCCACCAGTTCCACGTGATGTCCACGTGGGAACGAGAATCTCCAGTTACACGTGAGGACCTGGTGGGGATCCGACTCACCATGTCCAGGTGAGACCCAGGTGGGAACCAGTGTCACCATGTCCAGGTGTGGCCCAGGTGAAGACCAGAGTTAATAGGTCCAGCAGGGTCACTGTTAGTGAACAGTGTAACCATATACTGATGCTACCCCGGTGGGTACCAGATACACCAGGTACTGGTGAGGCCCAGGTGGAACCAGAGACATGAGGTCCAGGTGAGGTCCCGATGGGAACCACAGTCACCAGGTCAGGTGAAGCCATGCTTAGGATCAGAGTAACCAGTTACAGTTGAGGTCCAGGAGGAGCCAGAGTCACCTGGTACAGAAGAGGCCAAAGTCAGGACATGAGTTACCAGGATCAGTTCAGTACCAGTGGTGAATAGAGTAACCATTTCCTGATGATGCCCTGGTAAAACCAGAGTCACCAGGTCCAGATGAGGTGCAGGTGGGGAGTATGTTCACTATGTCCCAGTGAGGCCCAGATGAGGACTAGAGTCACCAGGTCAAGTTGAGGCCTAGTAGGGTACCAGATTCACCTGGTCTAGGTGACATCCAGATGGGGACCAGAGTCACCATGTCAGGCTGAGGCCCAGAGGGGATCCAGAGTCATCAAGTCCAGGTGAGGCTCAGGTGTGGAACAGAGTATCCAGGTCATAAAATCCACAGGTGAGTACCAGAGTCAGCAGATCTGGGTAAGGTCCAGTTAGGATCAGAGTCACCAGTTCCAGGTGAGGCCAAGAAGGAGTCCACAGCAATCAGGTCCAGGTTGGGAACAAAGTCACCAAGACTGGGTGAGGCCCAGATGGGGACCAGATTCACCAGGTCCAGGTGATTCCCAGGTGGTGACCAGAGTTACCAGTTCCAGGTGAGCACCAGGTAAGGACCAGATTCACCAGGTCCAAGTGAGGCCCACGTGGGGACTTGTGTCTCCAGGTATGGGTGAGGCCCAGGTGGAAATCCCAATCACCAGGTCCAGGTGAGGCAACGTGCAGGCCATGCAGAGGAACCATGTCCCAATGATGCCCCCGTAGGGACCAGACTTACTTGGTCCAGGTGAGGCCAACCTTTGGGACCTGCTGAGGAAACGTGTCCCGATGATGCCCATGTAGGGACCAGAGACACCAGGTCCAAATGAGGCCCAGATGGAGCATATTCACTAGGTCCAGGTGAGGCCAAGTTGAGGACCAGAATCCCCAGATCTGGTTGAGCCCTAGAGGGATACCAGAATCACCTGGTCCAGGTGACATCCAGATGGGGACCAGAGTAACCAGGTCAGAGTGAGGCCCAGAGAGGTTCAAGAGTCATCATGTTCAGGAGAGGCTCAGGTGTGGAACAGAGTCACCAGGTACCAATGATGCCCAGGTGAGGACCAGAGTCACCAGATCTGGGTGACTCGCAGATAGGATCAGAGTCACTAGGTCCAGGTGAGGCCAAGAAAGAGTCCACAGCAATCAGGTCCAGGTGGGGAACAAAGTCACCAGGACTGCGTGAGGCCCAGATGGGGACCAGATTTACCAGGTCCAGGTGAGGCCCAGGTGGTCACCAGAGTCCCCGGTTCTGGGAGAGGACCAGGTAAGGACCAGATTCACCAGGTCCAAGAGGCCCACGTGTGGACCTGAGTCACCAGGTATGGGTGAGGCCCAGGTGGCAACCCCACTCACCAGGTCCAGGTGAGGCCAGCCTGCAGGCCAGAGTCACCATATCCAGTTGAGGCCCTAGTGGGGACGGGAATCACAAGGTAAATGTGAGTCTACAAGAACACCACAGTCACAAGGTCCAGGTGTGGTTCATGTGGGAACTGGAGTCACCAGGTCCAGCTGACACACAGTTGGGGACGACAGTCACCAGGTCCAGATTGAGGCCTAGGTTGGGGTACGAAAGTCATCAGGACCAATTGAGGCCAAAGTGCGCAGCAAAGTTATCTTGTCCAGGTGAGGCCCAGGTGGGGAACAGAGTAACCATGTCCCATTGATGCCAGGTGGGAAAAGTGTCGCAAGGTCCAGACGAAGCCTAAGTTTGGAGTAGATTCACCAGGTCCTGTTGAGGCCCAGCTGAGGAACAGTGTCCCCAGCTCCAGGTGTGTCACCCGGTTCTGGTGATATCCAGGTGGGGACCAGTGTCACAAGTCAGGGTGAGGCCCAGAGGGGGACGAGAATCACTAGGTCCAGGTGAGACCCCGATGTGGAACAGTGAAACCAGATCCCAAGATGCCCATATGAGGACCTGAGTCACCAGGTCCAGGTGATGTCCCTGTGGGAACCAGTCACCCCGTCCAGGTGAGGCCCAGGTGGGTCCACAGTCACCAGGTCCTGGTGAGGCCCAGGTATATAAGAGAGTATCCAGGTCCCATGATGCCCAGGTATGGACCAGATTCAACAGGTCCAGGAGAGGCCCAAATATGGATCAGAGTCATTGTGTTCCAAGTGAGGCCAGATGGAGACCACAGGAACCAGGTCCAGGAGAGCCCCATATGGGAACCAGAGCCACCAGATCCAGGTGAGGTCCAGGAGGGACCACATTCACAAGGTCCAGGTGAGGCGCAGGTGGCAACATGATTCACCAAGTCCAGGTGAGGCCCACGTGGTGACCGGTCACCAGAGCCAGGTGCGGACCAGCTAAGAACCAGATTCACCAGGCCCAAGTGAAGCCCAAGGGGTGACCAGCGTCACCAGGTAAGGGTGAGGCCCCGAGGGGGAACCAGAGTAACCAGTTTAGTTTGAGGCCCAGAATGGGACCAGAGGTCCCTGGACAAAGTGAGGCCCAGGTGTGGAATAGAGTATCCAGGTCCCAATGATGCCTTGGTGAGGACCAGATTCACTAGGGCCAAGAAAGTCCAGATGGGGAACAGAATCACTAGGTCCCGGTGAGGCATACAATAAGAACACAGTCACCAGTATCAGGTGAGCCCCTTGTGGGAACTAGAGCCACTCTATCCTGCTGAGTCCCAGGTCCATGTGAGGCCCACGTGAGGACCAGATTCATCAGGTCGAATTGAGGCATAGCAGGGGACAAGAGTCACCAGGTCTGGGTGCGGCCTAGGTTGGGCAAGATTCAGCAGTTCTGAGTTAGTTCAAAGTGGGGACGAGAGACACCTGTCTAGGTGAGGCCAAACAGAGACCAGAGTCACAAGATCCAGGTGAGTTCCAGGTGGGGACCAGAGTCACCAGGTATGGGTGAGTCCCAGGTGGCATCCCCACTCACCAGGTCCAGGTGAGGCCAACCTGCAAGCCAGAGTCACCAGATCCAGGTGAGGCCCTAGTGGGGACCGGAGTCAACAGGTAAATGTGAGTGTACAAGAACACCACAGTCACAGGGTCCAGGTGTTGTTCATGTGGGAACGAGAGTCACCAAATCCAGGTGAGACCCCGGTGGAGACCACAGTCATCAGTTCCAGATTGCGGCCTAGGTGGGGGGACCAGAGTCATCAGGAAGAGTTGAGGCCAAAGAGTGGAGCAAAGTTATCATGTCCAGGTGACGCCCAGGTGGGGAACAGCGTAGACATGTCCAATTGATGCCAGGTGGGAAAAGAGTCACAAGGTTCAGACGAGGTCTAAGTGAGGAGTAGATTCACCAGGTCCTGTTGAGCCTCAGTTGAGGACCAGTGTCCCCAGGTCCAGTTGCGTCCCAGAGGGGGCCCAGAGTCACCCGGTTCTGGTGATGTCCAGGTGGGGACCAGAGTCACCACGTCAGGGTGAGGCCCAGAGGGGGACGAGAATCACTAGGTCCAGGTGAGGCCCCGTTATGGAACTGAGAAACCAGGTCCCATGATGCCCATATGAGGACCTGAGTCACCAGGTCCTGGTGAGGTCCCTGTGGGAACCAGTCACCTCGTCCAGGTGAGGCCCAGGTGGGTCCACAATCACCAGGTCCACGTGAGGCCCAGGTATATAAGAGAGTTCCAGGTCCCAATGATACCCAGGTAAGGACCTGAGTCTACAGGTCCAGAAGAGGCCCAAATATGGATCAGAGTCATTGTGTTCCAGGTGAGGCCAGATGGAGGCCACAGGAACCAGGTCCAGGAGAGCCCCATATGGGAACCAGACCCACCAGATCTAGGGGAGGTCCAGGTTGGACCACAGTCACAAGGTCCAGTTGAGTCGCAGGTGTCAACAGGATTCACCAAGTCCAGGTGAGGACCAGGTGGCGACCCGTCACCAGATCCAGGTGCGGACCAGCTAACGACCATATGCACCGGGCCCAAGTGAAGCCCAAGGGGTTACGAGAGTCACCAGGTAAGGGTGAGGCCCAGAGTGGGAACCAGAGTAACCAGTTTAGTTTGAGGCCCAGAATGGGACCAGAGGTCCCTGGTCAAAGTGAGGCCTAGGTGTGGAATAGAGTATCCAGGTCCCAATGATGCCTGGGTGAGGACCAGAGTTACTAGGGCCATGCCGGCTCAGATGGGGAAGAGAAGCAATAGGTCCTGTTGAGGCATAGAATAAGACCACTGGTGAATAAGTCACCAATATCAGGTGAGCCCCTTGTGGGAACCAGAGCCACTCTATCCAGCTGAGTCCCAGGTCCATGTGAGGCCCACGTGAGGACCAGATTCATCAGGTCGAATTGAGGCATAGCTGGGGACAAGTGTCACCGGGTCTGGGTACGGCCTAGGTGGGGCAAGATTCAGCAGTTCTGAGTTAAGTCAAAGTGGGGACAAGAGACACCAGGTCCATGTGAGGCCAAACTGAAGACCAGAGTCACCAGATCCAGGTGAGGTCCATGTTGGAAAGAGAGTCACCAGGTCCAGGAGAGGTCCAGGTGTGTACAAGAGTCACCAGATCCAGGTGAAGTCCCGGTGGGGAACAGAGTCACCAGATCCAAGTGAAGCCCAGGTGGGGACCAGAGTCACTAGGTCCAGATGAGGCCCAGGTGAGGACCAGAGTTTCCAGGTACACGTGAGGCCCCGGTAGGGATCAGAGACAACAGGTCCATGTGAGGCCGGCTTGGGGACCATGGTCAACAGGTCTACTTGAGGCCCAGGTGTGGAACACAGTACCAGGTCCAGGTGAATCCCCGGTGGTGACAAGAGTCACCACGTCCAGGTGAGACCCAGGTGGGGACCAGGATCACCAGGTACAGGGGAGGCCCTTGAATGAACCAGAGTCAACAGTTCGAGGTCAGGCACAGGTGGCAACCAAGGTCAGCAGGTCCAAGTCAGGACAAAGTGGGTTTCAGAGTCATTAGGGCACGGTTAGACCCCGAGGAGGACCAGAGTCACATGGTCCAGGTGAGGTCCAATGTTAGACCCGGAGGCGGACCAGAGTTATATGGTCCAGGTGAGGTCTAAGTCACCGGGTCCCAATTTTGCACAGTTGAGGACCATGGTCAACAGGGCCAGGTGTGGCCCAGATGGGGACCGGAGTCTCCAAATCCAGGAGAAGCCCAGGTGGAGACCACAGTAACCAGATCCAGGGTACTCTCAGGTGCAGACCAGAATCACCAGGTCCAGGTGAGGTGGAGGTGGCAACTACACTCACCAGGTCCCGGTGAGGCCCTGGTGGGGACCAGAGTCACGAGGTACATGAGAAGCTAGAAACACTGCAGCCACCAGGTCCACATGATGTCCATGTGGGAATGAGAATCACCAGTTACAGGTGAGGACCAGGTGGGGATCCGACTCACCATGTCCAGGTGAGACCCAGGTGGGAACGACTGTCACCATGTCTAGGTGTGGCCCAGTGAAGACCAGAGTTAATAGGTCCGGCTGGGTCACTGATAGTGAACAGTGTAACCATATCCTGATGCTACCCAGGTGGTAACCAGAGACAAAAGTTCCTGGTGAGGCCCAGGTGGAACAGAGACATGAGGTCCAGGTGAGGTCCCTATGGGAACCACAGTCACCAGGTCAGGTGAGGCCATGCTTAGGATCAGAGTCACCAGTTACAGGTGAGGCCCAGGTGGAGCCAGAGTCACCAGGTCCAGATGAGGCGAAGGTGGGGAGCATATTCACTACGTCCCGTTGAGGCCCAGTAGAGGACCAGAGTCACCAGGTCTAGTTGAGGCATAGAGGGGTACCAGATTCACCTGGACTAGGTGCCTTCCAGATGGGGACCAGAGTCACCATGTCAGGGAGAGGCCCAGAGGGGATCCAGAGTCATCATGTCCAGGTGAGTCTCAGTGTGGAACAGAGTATCCAGGTCATAATGGTCCACAGGTGAGGATCAGAGTCAACAGATCTGGGTGAGGCCCAGTTAGGATCAGAGTCAACAGTTCCAGGTGAGGTTAAGAAGGAGTCCTCAGCAATCAGGTCCAGGTGGGAAAAAATTCACGAGGACTGGGTGAGGCCCAGATGGGGACACAGATTCACCAGGTCCAAGTGATTCCCAGGTGGTGACCAGAGTTACCAGATTCACCAGGTCCAGGTGATTCCCAGGTGGTGACCAGAATTACCAGATACACCAGGTCCAAGTCAGGCCCACGTAGGGGCCTGTGTCACCAGGTATGCCTGAGGCCCAAGTGGCAACCCCACTCACCAGGTCCAGGTGAGGCCCTGGTGGGGACCCGATCCACGAGGTACATGACAAGCTAGAAACACTGTAGCCACCAGGTCCACATGATGTCCATGTGGAAACGAGAATCACCAGTTTCAGTTGAGGACCAGGTGGGGATCTGACTCACCATGTCCAGGTGAGACCCTGGTGGGAACCAGTGTCACCAAGTCCAAGTGTGGACCAGGTGAAGACGAGAGTTAATAGGTCCGGCCGGGTCACTCTTAGTGAACAGTGTAACGGTATCCTGATGCTACCCAGGTGGGTACCAGAGACACCAGGTCCTGGTGAGGCCCAGGTGCGACTAGAGACATGAGGTCCAGGTGAGGTCCCGATGGGAACCACAGTCAGAAAGTCAGGTGAGGCCATGCTTAGGATCAGAGTCACCAGTTACAGATGAGGCCCAGGTGGAGCCAGAGTCACCTGGTAGAGAAGAGGCCAAAGTCAGGACCAGAGTTACCAGGATCAGGTCAGTCCGAGTGGGGAATACAGTAACCATGTCCCGATGATGACCAGGTAGAACCAGAGTCACCAGGTCCAGATGAGGCGCAGGTGGGGAGCATATTCTCTAGGTCCTGGTGAGGCCCAGTTGAGGACCAGAGTCACCAGGTGTAGTTGAGGCCTAGAGGGGTACAAGATTCACCTGGTCTAAGTGACATCCAGATGGGGACCAGAGTCACCATGTCACGGTGAGGCCCAGAGGGGATCCAGAGTCATCATGTCCAGGTGAGGCTCAGGTGTGGAACAGAGTATCCAGGTTAATGGTCCACAGGTGAGGACCAGAGTCACCAGATCTGGGTGAGGCCCAGTTAGGATCAGAGTCACCAGTCCCAGTTGAGGCCAAGAAGGCGTCCACAGCAATCAGGTCCCTGTGGGGATCAAAGTCACCAGGACTGGGTGAGGCCTAGATGGGGACCAGATTCCTCAGGCCCAGGTGATTCCCAGGTGGTGACCAGAGTTACCAGTTCTGGGGAAGGACCAGGTAAGGACCAGATTCACCAGGTCCAATTGAGGCCCACGTGGGGACCTGTGTCACCAGGTATGGGTGAGGCACAATTGGCAACCCCACTCACCAGGTCCAGCTGAGGCCAACCTGCAGGCCATGCAGTGGAACCATGTCCCGATGATGCCCAGGTAGGGACTGAGTTACCAGGTCCAGGTGAGGCCAACCTGCAAGCCACGCATTGGAACCATATCCCTATGATGCCCAGGTAGGTACCAGAGTCACCAGGTCCAAATGAGTCCCAGATGGAGCATATTAAATAGGTCCAGGTGAGGCCCAGTTGAGGACCAGGTTCACCAGAACTGTTTGAGGCCTTGAGCGGTACCAGAATCACCTGGTTCAGGTGACATCCAGATGGGGACCAGAGTCACCATGTCAGGGTGAGGCCCCGAGGGGATCCAGAGTCATCATGTCCAGGTGAGGCTCAGGTGTTTAACAGAGTATCCAGGTCATAATGGTCCACAGGTGAGGACCAGAGTCACCAGATCTGGGTGAGGCCCAGGTAGGATCAGAGTCACCACTTCCAGTTGAGGCCAAGAAGGAGTCCACAGCAATCAGGTCCAGAGGGGAACAAAGTCACCAGGACTGGGTGACGACCAGATGGGGACCAGATTCACCAGGTCCAGGTGATTCCCAGGTGGTGACCAGGGTTACCAGGTACGGGTGAGGACCAGGTAAGGACGAGATTCACCAGGTCATAAAGGGCCCACCGGGGACCTGTGTCACCATGTATGGTGACCAGAGTCACCTGGTACAGAAGAGCCAAAAGTCAGGACCAGAGTTACCAGGATCAGGTCAGTCCCAGTGGGGAATAGAGTAACCATGACCCGATGATGCCCAGGTAGAACCCGAGTCACCAGGTCCAGATGAGGCGCAGGTGGGGAGCATATTCACTAGGTCCCGGTGAGGCCCAGTTGAGGACCAGTGTCACCAGGTCTAGTTGAGGCCCAGAGGGGTACCAGATTCACCTGGTCAAGGTGACATCCAGATGGGGACCAGAGTCACCATGTCAGGGTGAGCCCCAGGTGGCAACCCCACTCACCAGGTCCAGGTGAGGCCAACCTGCAGGCCAGAGTCACCAGATCCAGGTGAGTCCCTAGTTGGGACCGGAGTCACCAGGTAAATGTGAGTCTACAGGAACACCACAGTCACACTTCCAGGTCTGGTTCATGTGGGAACGAGAGTCACCAGGTCCAGGTGAGAAAGAGGTGGGGACCACAGTCACCAGGTCCAGATTGAGGCCTAGGTGGGGGGACCAGAGTCATCAGGACCAGTTGAGGTCAAAGTGTGGAGCCAAGTTATCATGTCTAGGTAAGGCCCAGGTGGGGAACACAGTAACCATGTCCCATTGATGCCAGGTGGGAAAAGAGTCACAAGGTCCAGACGAGGTCTAAGTGAGGAGTAGATTCACAAGGTCCTGTTGAGGCCCAGCTGAGGACCAGAGTCCCAAGCTCCGGGTGAGTCCCAGAGGGGACCAGAGTCACCCGGTTCTGGTGATGTCCAGGTGGGAACCAGACTCAGCACGTCAGGAAGAGGCCCAGAGGGGGAAGAGAATCACTAGGTCCAGGTGAGGCCCCGATGTGGAACTGAGAAACCAGGTTCCATGATGCCCATATGAGGACCTGAGTCACCAGGTCCAGGTGAGGTCCCTGTGGGAACCAGTCACCTCGTCCAGGTGAGGCCCAAGTGGGACCACAGTCACCAGGTCCAGGTGAGGCCCAGTTATATAAGAGAGTATCCAGGTCCCAATGACGCGCAGGTAAGGACCAGAGTCAACAGGTCCAGGAGAGGTCCAAATATGGATCAGAGTCATTGTGTTCCAGGTGAAGCCAGATGGAGACCACAGGAACCAGGTCCAGGAGAGCCCCATATGGGAACCAGAGCCACCAGATCCAGGTGAGGTCCAGGTGTGGCCACAGTCACAAGGTCCAGGTGAGTTGCAGGTGGCAACAGGATTCACCAAGTCCAGGTGAAGCCCAGGTGGCGACAAGTCACCACATCCAGGTGCAGACCAGCTAAGGACCAGAATCACCAGGCCCAAATGAACCCCAAGGGGTGACCAGAGTCACCAGGTAAGGGTGAGGCCCAGAGGGGGAACCAGAGTAACCATTTAGTTTGAGGCCCAGAATGGGACCAGAGGTCACTGGTCAAAGTGCGGCTCATATGGGGTATAGAGTATCCAGATCCCTTTGATGCCTGGGTGAGGACCAGAGTCACTAGGGCCATGCAGGCCCAGATGGGGAACAGAATCACTAGGTCCTGGTGAGGCATAGAAACACACCCCAGTCAGCAGTATCAGGTGAACCCTTGTGGGAACCAGAGCCACTCTATCCAGCTGAGTCGCAGGTCCATGTGAGGGCCACGTGAGGACCACATTCATCAGGTCGAATTGAGGCATAGCTGGGGACAAGAGTCACCAGGTCTGGGTGCGGCCTAGGTGGGGCAAGATTCAGCAGTTCTGAGTTAGGTCAAAATGGGGACGAGAGACACCAGGTCCAGGTGAGGCCAAACTGAGGACCAGAGTCACCAGATCCAGGTGAGGTCCATGTTGGAAAGAGAGTCACCAGGTCCAGGAGAGGTCCATGTGTGGACCAGAGTCACCAGATCAGGTGAAGCCCAGTTGGGGACCAGAGTCACTAGGTCCGGTTGAGGCCCAGGTGAGGACCAGAGTTACTAGGTACACGTGAGGCCTCGGTGGGGATCAGAGGCAACAGGTCCATGTCAGGCCGGCTTGGGGACCATGGTCAACAGGTCTACTTGAGGCCCAGGAGTGGAACATAGTAAACAGGTCCAGGTGAGTCCTCCGTGGTGAAAAGTGTCACCATGTCCAGATGAGGCCCTGGTGGGGACCAGGATCATCAGGTACAGGGGAGGACCTCGAAATAACCAGAGTCAACAGTTCGAGGTCAGGCGCAGGTGGCAAGAAGTATCAGGAGGTCCAAGTCAGGCCAAAGTGGGTTTCACAGTCACTAGGGAACGGTGAGACCCAGAGGGGGACCAGAGTCATGTGGTCCAGGTGAGGTCCAGTTGTGGAACACAGTCACCGGGTCCGATTTTGCCCAGGTGAGGACCATGGACAACAGGGCCAGGTGAGGCCCAGGTTGGGACCGGAGTCCCCAAATCCAGGTGAAGCCCACGTGGGGACCACAGTCACCAGATCCAGGTTAGTCTCAGGTGCAGACCAGAATCACCAGAATCAGGTGAGGCGGAGGTGGCAACCACACACACCAGGTCCCGGTGAGTCCTTGGTGGGGACCAGAGTCACGAGGTACAGGAGAAACTAGAAACACGGCAGCCACCAGGTCCACATGATGTCCATGTGGGAACGAGAATCACCAGTTACAAAAGAGGACCAGGGGGGGATCCGACTCACCATGTCCAGGTGTGGCCCTGGTGAAGACCAGAGTTAATAGGTCCGGCTGGGTCACTGTTAGTGAACAGTGTAACCATATCCTAATGCTACCCAGGTGGGTATGAGAGACACCAGGTCCAGGTGAGGCCCAGGTGGGACCAGAGACATGAGGTCCGGGTGAAGTCCCGATGGGAACCACAGTCACCAGGTCAGGTGAGGCCATGCTTAGGATCAGAGTCACCAGGTCCAGGTGAGGCCAAGAAGGAGTCCACAGCAATCAGGTCCAGGTGGGGTGACTTAGTCACCAGGATTAGATGAGGACCAGATGGGGACCAGATTAACCAGGTTCAGGTGATTCCCAGGTGGTGACCCGATTTAGGAGTTTCGGGTGAGGACCAGGTAAGGACCAGATTCACCAGGTCCAAGTGAGGCCCACGTGGGGACCTGTGTCACCAGGCATGGGGGAGGCCAAGGTGACAACGCCACTCACCAGGTCCAGGTGAGCCCAACCTGCAGGCCATGCAGAGGAACCATGTCCCGATGATGCCCAGGTAGCAACTAGAGTTACCGGGTCCAGGTGAGGCCAACCTGCAGGCATGTGTGGAACCATGTCCCGATGATGCCCAGGTAGGGACCAGAGTTACCAGTTCCAGGTGAGGCCAACCTGCAGGTCATGCAGTGGAACCATGTCCCGATGATGCCCAGGTAGTGACCAGAGTCACCAGCTGCAAATGAGGCCCAGATGGAGCATATTCACTAGGTCCAGGTGAGGCCCAGTTGAGAACCAGAGTCACCAGATCTGGTTGAGGCCTAGAGGGGTACCAGAATCACCTGGTCCAGGTGACATCTAGATGGGGACCAGAATCACCAGGTCAGGGTGAGGCCCAGAGGGGTTGCAGAGTCATCATGTCCAGGTGAGGCTCTGGTGTGGAACAGAGTCACCAGGTACCAATGATGCGCAGGTGAGGACCAGAGTCACCAGGTCTGGGTGACGCGCAGATAGGATCAGAGTCACCAGTTCCCGGTGAGGCCAAGAAAGAGTCCACAGCAATCAGATCCAGGTGGGGAACAAAGTCACCAGGACTGGGTGAGGCCCAGATGGGGACCAGATTCACAGGTCCAGATGAGGCCCAGTTAGGGACCAGAGTCACCGGGTCTGGGAGAGGACCAGGTAACGACCAGATTAACAGGTCCAAGAGGCCCACGTGTGGAACTGAGTCACCAGGTATGGGGTGGCAACCCCACTCACCAGGTCCAGGTGAGGACAACCTTCAGGCCAGAGTCACCAGATCCAGGAGAGGCCCTAGTGGGGACCGAAGTCACCAGGTAAATGTGCGTCTACAAGAACACCACAGTCACCAGGTCCAGGTGTGGTTCATGTGGGAACGAGAGACACCAGGTCCAGGTGAGACCCAGTTGGGGACCACAGTCACCAGGTCCAGATTGAGGCCTAGGTGGGGGAACCCGATTCATCAGGACCTGTTGAGGCCAAAGTGTGGAGCAAACTTATCATGTCCAGGTGAGGCCCAGGTGGGGAACAGAGTAACCATGTCCCATTGATGCCACGTGGGAAAATTGTCGCAAGGTCCCGGTGAGGCGCAGGTGGCAACAGGATTCACCAAGTCCATGTGAGGCCCAGGTGGCGACCAGTAACCAGATCCATGTGAGGACCAGCTAAGGACCAGATTCACCAGGCCCAAGTGAAGCCCAAGGGGTGACCAGATTTACCAGGTAAGGGTGAGGCCCAGAAGGGGAACCAGAGTAACCAGTTTAATTTGAGGCCCAGAATGGGACCAGTGGTCCGTGGTCAAAGTGAGGCCCAGGTGTGGAATAGAGTGTCCAGGTCCCAATGATGCCTGGGTCAGGACCAGCGTCACTAGGGCCATGCAGGCCCAGATGGGGAACAGAATCACTAGGTCCTGGTGAGGCATAGAAAAAGACCACAGTCACCATTATGAGGTGAGCCCCTTGTGGGAACCAGAGCCACTCTATCCAGCTGAGTCCCAGGTCCATCTGAAGCCCACGTGAGGACCAGATTCACCAGGTCGAATTGAGGCATAGTTGGGGACAAGAGTCACCAGGTCTGTGTACGGCCTAGGTGGGGAAAGATTCAGCAGTTCTGTGTTAGGTCAAAGTGGGGACGAGAGACACCAGGTCCAGGTGAGGCCAAACTGAGTACCAGAGTCACCAGATCCAGGTGAGGTCCATGTTGGAAAGAGAGTCACCAGGTCCAGGAGAGGTCCAGGTGGGAACCAGAGTCACTAGATCCAGGTGAAGTCCAGGTGGGGACCAGAGTCACCAGATCGAGGTGAAGCCCAGGTGGGGACCAGAGTCACCAGGTAAGGGTGAGGTTCAGAGGGGGAACCAGAGTAACCAGTTTAGTTTGAGGCCCAGAATGGGACCAGCGGTCCCTGGTCAAAATGAGGTCCAGGTGTGGAATAGAGTATCCAGGTCCCAATGATGCCTGGGTGAGGACCAGAGTCACTAAGGCCATGCAGACCCAGATGGGGAACAGAATCACTAGGTCCTGGTGAGGCATAGAATAAGACCACAGTCAGCAGTATCCGGTGAGCCCCTTGTGGGAACCAGAGCCACTCTTTCCAGCTGAGTCCCAGGTACATGTGAGGTCCCCGTGAGGACCAGATTCATCAGGTCGAATTGAGGAATAGCTAGGGACAAGAGTTACCAGGTCTTGGTGCGTAATAGGTGGGGCAAGATTCAGCAGTTCTGAGTTAGGTCAAAGTGGGCAAGAGAGACACCAAGTCAAGGAGAGGTCCAGATCGGGACCAGAGTCACCAGATCCAGGTGAAGTCCAGATGGGGACCAGAGTCTCCAGATCCAGGTGAAGCCCAGGTGGAGACCAGAGTCTCTAGGTCCAGATGAGGCCCAGGTGAGGACCAGAGTTACAAGGTACACGTGAGGCCCCGGTGGGTATCAGAGGCAACAGGTCCATGTGAGGCCGGCTTGGGGACCATGGTCAACAGGTCTACTTGAGGCCCAGGTGTGGAACACAGTAAGCAGGTCCAGGTGAGTCCCCAGTGGTGACAAGGGTCACCACGTCCAGGTGAGGGCCAGGTTCGGACCAGGATCACCAAGTACAGGGGAAGCCCTTGAAAGAACCAAAGTCAACAGTTAGAGGTCAGGCGCAGGTTTCAACCAGGGTCAGCAGGTCTAAGTCAGGGGAAAGGGGGGTTCACAGTCACTAGGGCATGGTGAGACCCAGAGCGGCACCAGAGTCACGTGGTCCAGGTGAGGTCCAGTTGTGGAACAGAGTCACCGTGTCCCAATTTTGCCCAGTTGAGGACCAGAGTCAACAGGGCAAGGTGAGGCCCAGATGGGGACCGGAGTCCCCAAATCCAGGTGAAGCCCAGGTGGGGACCACAGTCACCAGATCTAGGGTAGACTCAGGTGCAGACCAGAATCACCAGGGCCAAGTGAGTTGCAGGTGTCAACCACACTCACCAGGTCACGGTGAGGCCCTGGTGGGGAGCAGAGTCACAAGGTACATGACAAACTAGAAACACCGCAGCCACCAAGTCCACATGTTGTCCATGTGGGATCGAGAATCAACAGTTATAGGTTAGGACCAGGTGGGTATCTGACTCACCATTTCCAGGTGAGACCCAGGTGGGAACCAGTGTCACCATGTCCAGGTGTGGGCCAGGTGAAGATCAGAGTTAATAGGTCCGGCTGGGTCACTGTTATTGAACAGTGTAATCATATCCTGATGCTACCCAGGTGGGTACCAGAGACACCAGGTCCTGGTGAGGCCCAGGTGGGACCAGAGACATGAGGTCCAGGTGAGGTCCCGATGGGAACCACAGTCACCAGGTCAGGAGAGGCCATGCTTTGGATCAGAGTCACCAGTTACAGGTGAGGCCCAGGTGGAGCCAGAGTCACCTGGTACAGGAGAGGCCAAAGTCAGGACCAGAGATACCAGGATCAGGTCAGTCCCAGTGGGGAAGAGAGTAACCATGTCCCGATGATGCCCAGGTAGACCCAGTGTCACCAGGTCCAGATGAGGCGCAGGTGGGGAGCATATTCACTAGGTCTCGGTGACACCCAGTTGAGGACCAGTGTCACCAGGTCTATTTGAGCCCTAGAGGGGTAAAAGATTCACCTGGTCTAGGTGACATCCAGATGGGCACCAGAGTCATCATGTCAGGGTGAGGCCCAGTGAGGTTCCAGAGTCATCATGTCCAGGTGAGCCTAAGGTGTGGAACAGAGTCACCAGGTACCAATAATGCCCAGGTGAGGACCAGAGTCACCAGGTCTGGGAGACGCGCAGATAGGATCAGATTCACCAGTTCCTGGTGAGGCCAAGAAAGAGTCCACAGCAATCAGATCCAGGTGGGGAACAGAGTCACCAGGCCTGGATGAGGCCCAGAATTGGACCAGATTCACCAGGTCCAGGTGAGGCCCAGGTGGTGACCAGAGTCCCCGGGTCTGGGAGAGGACCAGGTAAGGACCAGATTCACCAGGTCCAAGAGGCCCACGTGGGGACTGAGTCACCAGGTATGGGTGAGGCCCAGGTGGCAACCCCACTCACCAGGTCCAGGTAAGGCCAACCTGCAGGCCAGAGTCACCAGATCCAGGTGAGGCCCTAGTGGGGACCGGAGTCACCAGGTAAATGTGAGTCTACAAGATCACCACAGTCACCAGGTCCAGGTGTGGTTCATGTGGGAACGAGAGTCCCCAGGTCCAGGTGAGACCCAGTTGGGGACCACAGTCACCAGGGCCAGATTGAGGCCTAGGTGGGGGGACCCGATTCATCAGGATCAGTTGAGGCCAAAGTGTGGAGCAAAGTTATCAAGTCCAGGTGAGGCCCAAGTAGGGAACAGAGTAACCATGTCCCATTGATGCCAGGTGGGAAAAGAGTCACAAGGCCCAGAGGAGGCCTAAGTGAGGAGTAGATTCACCAGGTCCTGTTGAGGCCCAATTGAGCACCAGCGTCCCCAGCTCCGGGTGAGTCCCAGAGGGGACAAGAGGCACCCGGTTCTCGTGATATCCAGGTGGGGACCACAGTCACCATGTCAGGGTGACGCGCAGAGGGGGACGAGAATCACTAGGTCCAGGTGAGGCCCCGATGTGGAACTGAGAAACCAGGTCCCATGATGCCCATATGAGGACGTGAGTCACCAGGTCCATGTGAGGTCCTTGTGGGAACCAGTCACCTCGACCAGGTGAGGCACAGGTGGGACAACAGTCACCAGGTCCAGGTGAGGCCCAGGTATATAAGAGAGTATCCACGTCCCAATAATGCCCAGGTAAGGACCTGAGTCAACAGGTCCAGGAAAGGCCCAAAGATGGATCAGAGTCATTGTGTTCCATGTGAGGCACGATGGAGACCACAGGAACCAAGTCAAGGAGAGCCCCATATGGGAACCAGAGCCACCAGATCAGGTGAGGTCCACGTGGGGCCACAGTCACAAGGTCCAGGTGATGCACAGGTGGCAACAGGATTCACCAAGTCCAGGTGAAGCCCAGGTGGCGACCATTCACAACATCCAGGTGCGGACCAGCTAAGGACCAGAATGACCAGGCCCAAGTGAACCGCAAGGGGTGACCAGAGTCACCAGGTAAGGGTGAGGCCCAGAGAGGGAACCAGAGTAACCATTTAGTTTGAGGCCCAGAATGGGACCAGAGGTCCCTGGTCAAAGTGAGCCTCTTGTGGGATATAGAGTATCCAGGTCCCAGTGATGCCTGGGTGAGGACCAGAGTCACAAGGGCCATGCAGGCCCAGATGGGGAACAGAATCACTAGGTCTTGTTGAGGCATAGAAACACACCCCAGTCAGCAGTATCAGGTGAGCCCCTTGTGGAAACCAGAGCCACTCTCTCCAGCTGAGTCGCAGGTCCATGTGAGGCCCACGTGAGGACCAGATTCATCAGGTCGAATTGAGGCATAGCTGGGGACAAAATCACCAGGTCTGGGTGCGGCCTAGGTGGGGCAAGATTCAGCAGTTCTGAGTTAGGTCAAAATGGGGAGAGAGACACCAGGTCCAGGTGAGGCCAACCTGAGGACCAGAGTCACCAGATCCAAGTGAGGTCCATGTTGGAAAGAGAGTCACCAGATCCAGGTGAAGCCCAGTTGGGGACCAGAGTCACTAGGTCCAGTTGAGGCCCAGGTGAGGACCAGAGTTACCAGGTACACGTGAGGCCTTGGTGGGGATCAAAGGCAACAGGTCCATGTGAGGCCGGCTTGGGGACCATGGTCAACAGGTCTAATTGAGGCCCAGGACTGGAACATAGTAAGCAGGTTCAGGTGAGTCCTCCGTGGTGACAAGTGTCACCACGTCCAGTTGAGGCCCTGGTGGGGACCAGGATCACCAGGTACAGGGGAGGACCTTGAAAGAACCAGAGTCATCAGTTCGAGGTGGCGAAGGTGGCAACAAGTGTCAGGAGGTCCAAGTCAGGCCAAAGTGGGGTTGACAGTCACTAGGGAACGGTGAGACCCAGAGGGGGACCAGAGTCATGTGGTCCAGGTGAGGTCCAGTTGTGGAACACAGTCACCGGGTCCCAATTTTGCCCAGGTGAGGACCATAGACAACAGGGCCAGGTGAGGCCCAGATGGGGACCGGAGTCCCCAAATCCAGGTGATGCCCAGGTGGGGACCAGTCACCAGATCCAGGTTAGTCTCAGGTGCAGACCAGAATCACCAGGTCCAGGTGAGGCGCAGGTGGCAACCACACTCACCAGGTCCCGGTGAGTCCCTGGTGGGGACCAGATTCACGAGGGAAATGAGAAGCTAGAAACACTGCAGCTACCAGGTCCACATGATGTCCATGTGGGAACGAGAATTACCAGTTACAGGTGAGGACCAGGTGGGGATCCGACTCACCATTTCCAGGTGAGACCCAGGTGGGAACCAGTGTCACCATGTCCAGGTGTGGCCCAGGTGAAGACCAGAGTTAATAGGTCCGGCTGGGTCACTGTTAGTGAATTGTGTAACCATATCCTAATGCTACCCAGGTGGGTACCAGAGACACCAGGTCCTGGTGAGGCCCAGGTGGGACCAGAGACATGAGTCCGGGTGAGGTCCAGATGGGAACCACAGTCACCAGGTCAGGTGAGGCCATGCTTAGGATCAGAGTCACCAGTTACAGGTGAGGCCCAGGTGGAGCCAGAGTCACCTGGTACAGAAGAGGCCAAAGTCAGGACCAGAGTTACCAGGATCAGGTTAGTCCCAGTGGGGAATAGAGTAACCTTGTCCCGATGATGCCCAAGTAGAACCAGAGTCTCCAAGTCCAGCTGAGGCGCAGGTGGGGAGCATGTTCACTAGGTCCCCGTGAGGCCCAGTTGAGGACCAGAGTCACCAGGTCAAGTTGAAGCCTAGAGGAATACCAGATTCATCTGGTCTAGGTGACATCCGGATGGCGACCAGAGTCATCATGTCAGGGTGAGGCCCTGAGGGGATCCAGAGTCATCATGTCCAGGTGAGGCTCAGGTGTGGAACAGAGTATCTAAGTCATAATGGTCCATAGGAGAGGACCAGAGTCACCAGATCTGGTGAGGCCCACTTAGGATCAGAGTCACCCGTTCCAGGTGAGGCCAAGAAGGAGTCCACAGCAATCAGGTCCAGGTGGGGTGACAAATTCACCAGGATTGGATGTGGACCACATAGGGACCAAATTAACCTGGTTCAGGTGATTCCCAGGTGGTTACCCGAGTTAGGAGTTTCGGGTGAGGACCAGGTAAGGACCAGATTCACCAGGTCCAAGTGAGGCCCACGTGGGGACCTGTGTCACCAGGCATGGGTGAGGCCAAGGTGGCAACGCCACTCACCAGGTCCAGGTGAGTCCAACCTGCAGGCCATGCAGAGGAACCATGTCCCGATAATGCCCAGGTAGGAAGTAGAGTTACCGGGACAGGTGAGGCCAACCTGCAGGCCATGTGTGGAACCATGTCCCGATGATGCCCAGGTAGGGACCAGAGTTACCAGGTCCAGGAGAGGCCAACCTGCAAGTCATGCAGTGGAACCATGTCCCGATGATGCCCAGGTAGTGACTAGAGTCACCAGGTGCAAATTTGGCCCAGATGGAGCATATTCACTAGGTCCAGGTTAGGCCCAGTTGAGAACCAGAGTCACCAGATCTGGTTGAGGCCTAGAAGGGTACCAGAATCACCTGGTCCAGGTGAAATCCAGATGGGTCCAGAATCACCAGGTCAGGGTGAGGCCCAGAGGGGTTCCAGAGTCATCATGTCCAGGTGAGGCTCTGGTGTGGAACAGAGTCACCAGGTACCAATGATGCCCAGGTGAGGACCAGAGTCACCAGGTCTGGGTGACGCGCAGATAGGATCAGAGTCACCAGTTCCCGGTGAGGCCAAGAAAGAGTCCACAGAAATCAGGTCCAGGTGGGGAACAAAGTCACCAGGACTTGGTGAGGCCCAGATGGGGACCAGATTCACAGGTCCAGATGAGGCCCAGTTGGGGACCAGAGTCCCCGGGTCTCGAGAGGACCAGGTAACGACCAGATTAACAGGTCCAAGAGGCCCACGTGGGGAACTGAGTTACCAGGTATGGGTTGGCAACCCCACTCACCAGGTCCAGGTGAGGACAACCTTCAGGCCAGAGTCACCAGATCCAAGTGAGGCCCTAGTGGGGACCGGAGTCACCAGGTAAATGTGCGGCTACAAAAATACCACAGTCATCAGGTCCAGGTGTGTTTCATGTGGGAATGAGAGTCACAGGTCCAATGAGACCCAGGTGGGGACCACAGTCACCAGGTCCAGATTGAGGTCTAGATGGGGGGACCAGAATCATCAGGATCAGTTGAGGCCAAAGTGTGGAGCAAAGTTATCATGTCCAGGTGAGGCCCAGGTGGGGTACAGAGTAACCATGTCCAATTGATGCCAGGTGGAAAAAGAGTCAGAAGGTCCAGAAGAGGCCTAAGTGAGGAGTAGATTCACCAGCTCCTGTTGAGGCCCAGTTGAGTGCCAGTGTCCCCAGCTCCGGGTGAGTCCCAGAGGGGGACCAGAGTTACCCGGTTCTGGTGATATGCAGGTGGGGACCAGAGTCACCACGTCAGAGTGAGGCCCAGAGTGGGACGAGAATCACTAGGTCCAGGGAAGGCCCCGATGTGGAACTGAGAAACCAGGTCCCATAATGCCCATATGAGGATCTGAGTCACCAGGTCCAGGTGAGGTCCCTGGGGGAACCAGTCACCTCATCCAGGTGAGGCCCAGGTAGGACCACAGTCACCAGGTCCAGGAGAGGCCCAGGTATATAAGAGTGTACCCAGGTCCCAATGATGCCCATGTAAGTACCAGAGTCAACAGGTCCAGGATAGGCCCAAATATGAAACAGAGTCATTGTGTTCCAGGTGAGGCCAGATGGAGACCACAGGAACCAGGTCCAGGAGAGCCCCATATGGAAACCAGAGCCACCAGATCCAGGTGAGTTCCAGGTGGGACCACAGTCACAAGGTCCCGGTGACGCGCAGGTGGCAACAGGATTCACCAAGTCCAGGAGAGGCCCAGGAGGCGAACAGTCACCAGATCCAGGTTCGGACCATCTAAGGACCAGAATCACCAGGCCCAAGTGAAGCCCAAGGAGTGACCAGAGTCACCAGGTAAGGGTGAGACCCAGAGTGGTAACCAGAGTAACCAGTTTAGTTTGAGGCCCAGAATGGGACCAGAGGTGCCTGGTCAAAGTGAGGCCCAGGTGTAGAATAGAGTATCCAGGTCCCAATGATGGCTGAGTGAGGACCAGAGTCACTAGGCCCATGCAGGCCCAGATGGGGAACAGAATCACTAGGTCCTGGTTCGGCATAGAATAAGACCACAGTCAGCAGTATCCGGTGAGCCCCTTCTGGGAACCAGAGCCACACTATCCAGCTGAGTCCCACGTCCATGGGAGGCCCACGTGAGTAACTTATTCATCAGGTCGAAATGAGACATAGCTGCGGACAAGAGTCACCAGGACTGGGTGCGGCCTAGGTGGGGCAAGATTCAGCAGTTCTGAGTTAGGTCAAAGTGGGGACGACAGACACCAGGTCCAGGTGTGGCCAAACTGAGGACCAGAGTCACCATATCCAGTTGAGGTCCATGTTGGAAAGAGAGTCACCAGGTCCAGGAGAGGTCCAGGTGTGACTAGAGTCACCACATCCAGGTGAAGCCCAGGTGGGGATCAGAGTCATTAGGTCCAGATGAGGCCCAGGTGAGGACCAGAGTTATCAGGTACACGTGAGGCCCCGGTGGGGATCAGAAGGCCACAGGTCCATGTGAGGCCGGCTTGGGGACCATGGTCAACAGATCTATTTGAGGCCCAGGTGTGGAACACAGTAAGCAGGTACAGGTGAGTCCCCAGTGGTGACAAGAGTGACCACGTCCAGGTGAGGCCCAGGTGGGGACCAGGATCATCAGGTCCCGGGGAGGCCCTTGAAAGAACCAGAGTCAACAGTTCGAGGTCAGGCGCAGGTGGCAACCAGGGTCAGGAGGTCCAAGTCAGGCGAAAGTGGGGTTCACAGTCACTAGGGCACGGTGAGACCCAGAGGGGGACCAGAGTCACCTATCCAGGTGAGGCCCAGTTGAGGACCAGTTTCACCATATCTGGTTCGGCTTAGAAGTGTACCAGAATCACCTGATCGAGGTGATATCCAAATGGGGACCAGAGTCACCAGGTCAGGGTGAGGCCCAGAGTGGTTCCAGAGTCATCGGGTCCTGGTGAGGCTCAGGTGTGGAACAGAATCTCCAGGTACCAATGATGCCCAGGTGAGGACCAGAGTCACCAGATCTGGGTGACACGCAGATAGGATCAGAGTCACCAGTTCCAGGTGACTGAGAAGAAGAAGAAGGCGTCTACTAAATCAGGTCCAGGTGGTGAAGAAAGTCACCAGGACTTGGTGAGGCCCAGATTTGGACCAGATTCACCAGGTCCAGGTTATTCCCAGGTGGTGACCAGAGTTCTCGGGGCTGGGAGAGGACCAGCTAAGGACCAGATTCAACAGGTCCAAATGAGGCCCACATGGGGACCTGAGTCACCAGCTATGTGTGAGGCCCAGGTGGCAACCCCACTCCCCAGGTCCAGGTGAGGCCAACCAGCAGGCTATAGTCACCAGATGCAGGTGAGGACCAGGAGGGGACCAGAGTCACCAAATCCAGGTGAGGTCCAAGTTCAAAGAGAGTCACCATGTCCAGGAAAGGTCCAGGTGGGGACCAGAGTCACCAGATCCAGGTGAAGCCCAGCTGGGGACCAGAGTCACTAGGTCCAGATGAGGTCAAGGTTGGGACCAGAGATACCAGGTACAAGGGAGGCCCCGGTGGGGAGCAATGGAACAGGTCCATGTGAGCCCGGCCTGGGGACCATGTTCAACAGGTCTACTTGAGGCCCAGGTGTGGAACACAGTAAGCAGGTCCAGGTGAGTCCCCGGTGGTGACAAGTGTCACCACGTCCAGGTGAGGCCCAGGTGGGGACCAGGATCACCAGGTCCAGGGGAGGCCCTTGAAAGAACCAGAGTCAACAGTTCGAGGTCAGTCGCAGGTGGCGACCAGGGTCAGCAGGTCCAAGTCAGGCCAAAGTGGGGTTCACAGTCACTAGGGCACGGTGAGACCCAGAGGGGGACCAGAGTCACCTCTTCCAGGTGAGGTCCAGTTGTGGAACACAGTCACCGGGTCCCAATTTTGTCCAGTTGAGGACCATGGTCAACAGGACCAGGTGAGGCCCAGATGCGGATTGGAGTCCCCAAATCCAGGTGAAGACCAGGTGGGGACCACAGTCAACAGATCCAGGATAGTCTCATGTGCAGACCAGATTCACCAGGTCCAGGTGAGTTGCAGGTGGCAACCACACTCACCAGATCCCGGTGAGGCCCTGGTGCGGACCAGAGTCACGAGGTACATGAGAAGCTAGAAACAATGCAGCCACCAGTTCCACGTGATGTCCACGTGGGAACGAGAATCTCCAGTTACACGTGAGGACCTGGTGGGGATCCGACTCACCATGTCCAGGTGAGACCCAGGTGGGAACAAGTGTCACCATGTCCAGGTGTGGCCCAGGTGAAGACCAGAGTTAATAGGTCCAGCTGGGTCACTGATAGTGAACAGTGTAACCATATCCTGATGCTACCCCGGTGGGTACAACATACACCAGGTCCTGGTGAGGCCCAGGTGGGACCAGAGACATGAGGTCCAGGTGAGTTCCCATGGGAACCACAGTCACCAGGTCAGGTGAGGCCATGCTTAGGATCAGAGTCACCAGTTACAGGTGAGGCCCAGGAGGAGTCAGAGTCACCTGGTACAGAAGAGGCCAAAGTCAGGACATGAGTTACCAGGATCAGTTCAGTCCCAGTGGTGAATAGAGTAACCATTTCCTGATGATGCCCTGGTAAAACCAGAGTCACCAGGTCCAGATGAGGCGCAGGTGGGGAGTATGTACACTATGTCCCAGTGAGGCCCAGATGAGGACTAGAGTCACCAGGTCAAGTTGAGGCCTAGAAGGGTATCAGATTCACCTGGTCTAGGTGACATCCAGATGGGGACCAGAGTCACCATGTCAGGCTGAGGCCCAGAGGGGATCCAGAGTCATCAAGTCCAGGTGAGGCTCAGGTGTGGAACAGAGTATCCAGGTCATAAAATCCACAGGTGAGTACCAGAGTCAGCAGATCTGGGTGAGGTCCAGTTAGGATCAGAGTCACCAGTTCCAGGTGAGGCCAAGAAGGAGTCCACAGCAATCAGGTCCAGGTTGGGAACAAAGTCACCAAGACTGGGTGAGGCCCAGATGGGGGCCAGATTCACCAGGTCCAGGTGATTCCCAGGTGGTGACCAGAGTTACCAGTTCCAGGTGAGCACCAGGTAAGGACCAGATTCACCAGGTCCAAGTGAGGCCCACGTGGGGACTTGTGTCTCCAGGTATGGGTGAGGCCCAGGTGGAAATCCCAATCACCAGGTCCAGGTGAGGCCAACGTGCAGGCCATGCAGAGGAACCATGTCCCAATGATGCCCACGTAGGGACCAGACTTACCTGGTCCAGGTGAGGCCAACCTTTGGGATTTGCTGAGGAAACGTGTCCCGATGATGCCCATGTAGGGACCAGAGACACCAGGTCCAAATGAGGCCCAGATGGAGCATATTCACTAGGTCTAGGTGAGGCCCAGTTGAGGACCAGAATCACCAGATCTGGTTGAGCCCTAGAGGGATACCAGAATCAACTGGACCAGGTGACATCCAAATGGGGACCAGAGTCACCAGGTCAGGGTGAGGCCCAGAGTGGTTCCAGAGTCATCATGTACAGGTGAGGCTCAGGTGTGGAACAGAGTCACCAGGTACCAATGATGCCCAGGTGAGGACCAGAGTCACAAGATCTGGGTGACGCGCAGATAGGATCACTGTCACCAGTTCCAGGTGAGGCCAAGAAAGAGTCCACAGCTATCAGGTCCAGGTGGGGAGCAAAGTCACCAGGACTGGGTGAGTCCCAGAGGGGGACCAGATTCACCAGGTCCAGGTGAGGCCCAGGTGGTGACCAGAGTCCCCGGGTCTGGGAGAGGACCAGGTAAGGACCAGATTCACCAGGTCCAAGAGGCCCACTTGGGGACCTGGTTCATCAGGTATGGGTGAGGCCCAGGTGTCAACCACACTCACCAGGTCCAGGTGAGCCCAGCCTGTAGGCCTTGCAGAGGAACCGTGTCCCAATGATGCCCAGGTAGGGACCAGAGTTACCAGGTCCAGGTGAGGCCAACCTGCAGGCCATGCAGTGGAAACATGTCCCGATGGTGCCCCGGTAAGGCCCAGAGTAACCAGGTCCTGGTGAGTCGAACCTGCAGGCCATGCAGTGGAACCATGTCCCGATGATGCCCAGGTAGGGAACAGAATTACCAGGTCCAGGTGAGGCCAACCTGCAGTTCATGCAGTGGAACCATGTCCCGATGTTGCCCAGGTGAGGAACAGAGTCACCAGGTCTAGGGGGTGCGCAGATAAGATCAGAGTCACCATTTCCAGGTGAGGCCAAGAAAGAGTCCACAGCAATCAGGTCCAGGTGGGGAACAAAGTCACCAGGACTGGGTGAGTCCCAGATGGGGACCAGATTCACCAGGTCCAGGTTAGGCCCAGTTGGGTACCAGAGTCCCCGGGTCTGGGAGAGGACCAGATAAGGACCAGATTCACCAGGTCCAAGAGGCCCACGTGGGGACCTGAGTCACCAGGTATGGGTGAGGCCCAGGTGGCAACCCCATTCCCCAGGTCCAGGTGAGGCCAACCTGCAGGCCAGAGTCACCAGATCCATGTGAGGACCAAGTGGGGACCAGAGTCACCAGGTAAATATGAGTCTACAAGAACACCACAGTCACCAGTGCCAGGTGTGGTTCATGTGGGAACCAGAGTCACCAGTCCAGATGAGACCAAGCTGGGGACCAGAGTCACCAGGTCCAGATTGAGGCCTAGGTGGGGGGACCAGAGTCATCAGGACCAGTTGAGGCCAAAGTGTGGAGCAAAGTTTTCATGTCCAGGTGAGGCCCTGGTGGGGAACAGAGTAACCATGTCCCAATGATGCCAGGTGGGAAAAGAGTCACAAGGTCTAGACGAGGCCAAAGTGAGGAGTAGATTCACCATGTCCTTTTGAGGAATAGTTGAGGACCACTGTCCCCAGCTCCGGGTGAGTCCCAGAGGGGGACCATAGTCACCCGGTTCTGGTGATATATAGGTGAGGACCAGAGGCACCACGTCACGGTGAGACCCAGAGGGGGACGAGAATCACTAGGACTAGGTGAAGCCCCGATGTGGGACTGAGAAACTAGGTGAATGATGCCCATATGAGGACCTGAGTCACCAGGTCCAGGTGAGATCCCTGTGGGAACCAGTCACCACGTCCAGGTGTGGCCCAGGTGGGACCACAGTCACCAGGTCCAGGTGAGGCCCATGTATATAAGAGAGTATCATGGTCACAATGATGCCCAGGTAAGGACCAGAGTCAACAGGTCCAGATGAGGCGCAGGTGGAAACATATTCACTAGCTTCCGGTGATGCCCAGTTGAGGACCAGAGTCACCAGGTCTAGTTGAGGCCTAGAGGGGTTCCAGATTCACCTGGTCTAGGTGACATCCAGATGGGGACCAGAGTCACCATGTCAGGGTGAGGCCCAGAGGGGATCCAAGTCATCATGTGCAGGTGAGGCTCAGTCGTGGAACAGAGTATCCAGGTCATAATGGTCCACAGGTGAAGACTAGAGTCAACAGATCGGGGTGAGGCCCAGTTAGGATCAGAGTCAGCAGTTCCAGGTGAGGCCAAAGAGTCCACAGCAATCAGGTCCAGGTGGGGAACAAAGAAACCAGGACCTGGTGAGGCACAGATGGGGACCAGATTTACCAGGTCCAGGTGAGACCCCGGTGGTGACCAGGGTTACCAGTTCTGGGTGAGGATAAGGTAAGGACCAAATTCACCAGGTCCAATTTAGGCCCACGTGGGGACCTATGTCACCTGTATGGGTGAGGCCCAGGTGGCAACCCTACTCACCAGGTCCAGGAGAGGCGAACCTGCAGGCCATGCAAAGGAACCATGTCCCGATGATGCCCAGGTAGGGACCAGATTTACCAGGTCCAGGTGAGGCCAACCTGCAGGCCATACAGTGGAACCATGTCCCGATGATGCCCAGGTAGGGACCAGAGTCACCAGGTCCAAATGAGGCCCACATGGAGCATATTCACTAGGTCCAGGTGAGGCCCAGTTGAGGACCAGAGTCACCAGATCTGGTTGAGGCCTAGAGGGGTACCAGAATCACCTGGTCCAGGTGACATCCAGATGGGGGCCAGAGTCACCAGGTGAGGGTGAGACCCAGAGAGGTTCCAGAGTAATCATGTCCCGGTGAGGCTCAGGTGTGGAACAGGGTCACCATGTAACAATGATGCCCAGGTGAGGACCAGAGTCACGAGGTCTGGGTGACGCGCAGATAAGATCAGAGTCAAGAGTTCCAGGTGAGGCCAAGAAAGAGTCCACAGCAATCAGGTCGAGGTGGGGAACATAGTCACCAGGACTGGGTGAGACCCAGATGGGGACCAGATTCATCAGATCCAGGTGAGGCCCAGGTGGCGACCAGAGTCCCCGGGTCTGGGAGAGGACCAGTTGAGGATCAGATTCACCAGGTCCAAGAGGCCCACGTGGTGACCTGAGTCACAAGGTTTGGGTGAGGCCCAGGTGTCAACCCCACTCACCAAGTCCAGGTGAGGACAAGCTGCAGGCCAGAGTCACCAGATCCAGGTGAGGCCCTAGAGGGGACTGTAGACACCAGGTAAATGTGAGTCTACAAGAACACCACAGTCACCAGGTCCAGGTGTTGTTAATGTGGGAATGAGTGTCACCAGGACCAGGTGAGACCCAGGTGGGGACCACAGTCACCAGGTCCAGAATGAGGCCTAGGTGCGGGAACCAGAGTCATCAGGACCAGTTGAGGCCAAAGTGTGGAGCAAAGTTATCATGTCCAGGTGAGGCCAAGGTGGGGAACAGAGTAACCATGTCCCATTGATGCCAGGTAGGAAAAGAGTAACAAGGTCCAGACGAAGACTAAGGGAGGAGTAGATTAACCACGTCCTGTTGAGGCCCAGTTGAGGGCCAGTGTCCCCAGCTCCAGGTGATTCCCAGAGGGGGACCAGAGCCACCCGGTTCTGCTGATATCCAGGTGGGGATCAGAGTCACCACGTCAGGGTGAGGCCCAGAGGGGGACGAGAATCATTGGGTCCATGTGAGGCCCCGATGTGGAACTGAGGATCCAGGTCCCATGATGCCCATATGAGGACCTGAGTCACCAGGTCCAGGTGAGGTCCCTGTGGGAACCAGTCACCTCGTCCAGGTGAGGCCCAGGTGGGACCACAGTCACCAGGTCCAGGTGAGGCCCAGGTATATAAGAGAGTATCCAGGTCACAATGATGCCAAGGTAAGGACCAGAGTCAACAGGTCCAGGAGAGGCCCAAATATGGATCACAGTCATTGTGTTCCAGGTTAGGCCAGATGGAGACCACAGGAACCAGGTCCAGGAGAGCCCCATATGGGAATCAGAGCCACCAGATGCAGGTGAGGTCCAGGTGGGACCACAGTCACAAGGTCCATTTGAGGCACAGGTGGCAACAGGATTCACCAAGACGAGGTGAGGCCCAGGTGGCGACCAGTCACCACATCCAGGTGCGGACCAGCTAAGGACCAGATTCACCAGGCCCAAGTGAAGCCCAAGGGGTGACCAGAGTCACCAGGTAAGGGTGAGGCCCAAGGGGGAACCAGAGTAACCAGTTTAGTTTGAGGCCCAGAATGGGACCAGAGGTCCCTGGTCAAAGTGAGGCCGAGGTTTGGAATAGAGTATCTAGGTCCCAATGGTGCCTGGGTGAAGACCAGTGTCACTAGGGCCATGGAGGCACAGATGGGGAACAGAATCACTAGGTCCTGGTGAGGCATAGAATAAGACAACAGTCACCAGTATCAGGTGAGCCCTTTGTGGGAACCAGAACCACTGTATCCAGCTGAGTCCCAGGTCCATGTGAGGCCCACGTGAGGACCAGATTCATCAGGTCGAATTGAGGCATAGATCGGGACAAGAGTCACCAGGTCTGGGTGCGGCCAGGTGGGGCAAGATGCAGCAGTTCTGAGTTAGGTCAAAGTGGGGACGAGAGACACAATGTCCAGGTGAGGCCAAACTGAGTACCCGAGGCACCAGATCCAGGTGAGGTCCATATTGGAAAGAGAGTCACCAGGTCCAGGAGAGTCCCCTGTGGTGACAAGAGTCACT
The DNA here is from genome assembly GCF_011100685.1 of Canis lupus familiaris. Classification (NCBI taxonomy): domain Eukaryota; kingdom Metazoa; phylum Chordata; class Mammalia; order Carnivora; family Canidae; genus Canis; species Canis lupus. The sequence goes on from NW_023330413.1 coordinate 58,394, forward strand.
ACGTCAGGTGAGGCCCAGGTGGGGACCAGGATCACCAGGTACAGGAGAGGCCCTTGAAAGAACAAGAGTCAACAGTTCGAGGTCAGGCGCAGGTGGCAACCAGGGTCAGAAGGTCCAAGTCAGGCCAAAGTGGGGATCACAGTCACTAGGGAACGGTGAGACACAGAGGGGGACCAGAGTCACATGGTCCAGGTGAGGTCCACTTTTGGAACACAGTCACCGGGTCCCAATTTTGCTCTGTCGAGGACCATGGTCAAAAGGGCCAGGTGAGACCCAGATGGGGACCGGAGTCCCCAAATCCAGGTGAAGCCTAGGTGGGGACCACAGTCACCAGATCCAGGGTAGTCTCGGGTACAGACCAGAATCACCAGGTCCAGGTGAGGTGCAGGTGGAAACCACACTCACCAGGTCCCGGTGAGGCCCTGGTTGGGACGAGAGTCACGAGGTACATGAGAAGATAGAAACACTACAGCCACCAGGTCCACATGATGTCCATGTGGAAAGGAGAATCACCAGTTACAGGTGAGGACCAGGGGGGGATCCGACTCACCATGTCCAGGTGACACCCAGGTGGGAACCAGTATCACCATGTCCAGGTGTGGCCCAGGTGAAGAATAGAGTTAATAGGTCCGGCTGGGTCACTGTTATTGAACAGTGTAACCATATCCTGATGCTACTCAGGTGGGTACCAGAGAAACCAGGTACTCGTGAGGCCAAACTGAGGACCAGAGTCACCAGATCCAGGTGAGGTCCATGTTGGAAAGAGAGTCACCAGGTCCAGGAGAGGTCCAGGTGGAGACCAGAATCACCAGATCCAGATGAGGCCAGATGGAGCATATTCAATAGGTCCAGGTGAGGCCCAGTTGAGGAAAAGAGTCACAAGATCTGGTTGAGGCCTAGAGGGGTACCAGAATCACCTGGTCCAGGTGACATCCAGATGGGGACCAGACTCACCAGGTCAGGGTGAGGCCCAGAGAGGTTCCAGAGTCATCATGTCCAGGTGAGGCTCAGGTGTGGAACAGAGTCACCAGGTACCAATGATGCCCAGGTGAGGACCAGAGTCACCATGTCTGGGTGACGCGCAGATAGGATCAGAGTCACCAGTTCCAGGTGTGGCCAAGAAAGAGTCCACAGCAATCAGGTCCAGGTGGGGAACAAAGTCACCAGGACTGGGTGTGGCCCAGAGGGGGACCAGATTCACCAGGTCCAGGTGAGGACCATGTGGCGACCAGAGTCCCCGGGTCTGGGAGAGGACCAGTTGAGGATCAGATTCACCAGGTGCAAGAGGCCCACGTGGGGACCTGAGTCACAAGGTATGGGTAAGCCCCAGGTGTCAACCCCACTCACCAGGTCAAGGTGAGGCCAACCTGCAGGCCTTGCAGTGGAAGCATGTCCCGATGATGCCCAGGTAGCGACCAGAGTCACATGGTACAAATGAGGCCCAGATGGATCATATTCATTAGGTCCAGGTGAGGCTCAGTTGAGGATTAGAGTCACCAGATCTGGTTGAGCCCTAGAGGGGTACCAGAATCACCTGGTCCAGGTGACATCCAGATGGGGACCAGAGTCACCAGGTAAGGGTGAGGCCCAGAGGGGGAACCAGAATAACCAGTTTAGTTTGAGGCCCAGAATGGGACCAGAGGTCCCTGGTCAAAGTGAGGCCCAGGTGTGGAATAGAGTATCCAGGTCCCAATGATGCCTGGGTGAGGACCATAGTCACTAGGGCCATGCAGGCCCAGATGGGGAACAGAATCACTACGTCCTGATGAGGCATAGAATAAGACCACATTCACCAGTATCACCTGAGCCCATTGTGGGAATCAGAGCTACTCTATCCAGCTGAGTTTCAGGTCCATGTGAGGCCTACGTGAAAACCAGATTCATAAGGTCAAATTGAGGCATTGATGGGGACCAGAGTCACCTGCTCTGGGTGCGGCCTAGGTGGGGCAAAATTCAGCAGTTCTGAGTTACGTCAAAGTGGGGACGAGAGACACCAAGTCCAGGTGAGGCCAAACTGAGCACCAGAGTCACCAGATCCAGGTGAGGTCCATGTTGGAAAGAGAGTCACCAGGTCCAGGAGAGGTCCAGGTGGGGACCAGAGTCACCAGATCCAATTGAAGACCAGGTGGGGACCAGAGTCACCAGATCCAGGTGAAGCCCAGGTGGGGACCAGAGTCACTAGGTCCAGGTGAGGCCCAGGTGAGGACCAGAGTTACCAGATACACGTGAGGCCCCGGTGGGATCAGAGGCAACAGGTCAATGTGAGGCCGGCTTGGGGACCATGGTCAATAGGTCTACTTAGGCCCAGGTGTGGAACACAGTAAGCAGGTCCAGGTGAGTCCCCGGTGGTGACAAGAGTCACTACGTCAGGTGAGGCCCAGGTGGGGACCAGGATCACCAGGTACAGGGGAGGCCCTTGAAAGAACCAGAGTCAACAGTTTCAGGTCAGGCGCAGGTGGCAACCAGAGTCAGCAGGTCCAAGTCAGGCCAATGTGGGGTTCACAGTCACTAGGGCATGGTGAGACCCAGAGGGGGACCAGAGTCACATGGTCCAGGTGAGGTCCAGTTGTGGAACACAGTCCCCGGTTCTCAATTTTACCCAGTTGAGGACCATGGTCAACAGGGTCAGGTGAGGCCGAGATGGAGACCGTAGTCCCCAAAGCAGGTGAAGCCCAGGTGGGGACCACAGTCTACAGATACAGGGGAGTCTCAGGTGCAGACCAGAATCACCAGGTCCAGGTGAGGTGCAGGTGGCAACCACACTCACCAGGTCCCGGTGAGGCCCTGGTGGGGACCAGAGTCACGAGGTACATGAGAAGCTAGAAACACTGCAGCCACCAGGTCCACATGGTGTCTATGTGGGAACGAGAATCAACAGTTACAGGGGAGGACCATTTGTGGATCCGACTGACCATGTCCAGGTGAGACCCAGGTGGGAACCAGTGTCAACATGTCCAGGTGTGGCCCAGGTGAAGACCAGAGTTAATAGGTCCGGATGGGTACTATTAGTGAACACTGTAACCGTATACTGATGCTACCCAGGTGGGTACCAGAGACACCAGGTCCTGGTGAGGCCCAGGTGGGACCAGAGACACGAGGTCCAGGTGACGTCCCGATGGGAACCACAGTCACCAGGTCAGGTGAGGCCATGCTTAGGATCAGAGTCACCACTTACCGGTAAACCCAAGATGGACCCAGAGTCACCTGGTACAGAAGAGCCCAAATCAGGACCAGAGATACCAGGATCAGGTCAGTCCCAGTGGGGAATACAGTAACCATGTCCCGATGATGCCCAGGTAGAACCAGAGTCACCAGGTCCAGATGAGGCACAGTTGGGGAGCATATTTACTAGGTCCCGGTGAGGCCCAGATGAGGACCAGAGTCACCAGGTCTAGTTGAGGTCTAGAGGGATAGCAGATTCACCTGGTCTAGGTGACATCCAGATGGGGACCAGAGTCACCACGTCAGGGTGAGGCCCAGACGGGATACAGAGTCATCATGTCCAGGTGAGGCTCCGGTGTGGAACAGTCACCAGGTACCAATGATGCCCAGTTGAGGACCAGAGTCACCAGGTCTGGGTGACGCGCAGATAGGATCAGAGTCACCAGTTCCAGGTGAGGCCAAGAAAGAGTCCACAGCAATCAGGTCCAGGTGGGGAACAATGTCAACAGGAGTGGATGACGCCCAGATGGGTACCAGAAACACCAGGCCCAGGTGATTCCCAGGTGGTGACCAGAGTTACGAGTTCCGGGTGAGAACAAGGTAAGGACCAGATTCACCCGTTCCAAGTGAGGCCCACGTGGGGACCTGTGTCACCAGGCAAGTGTGAGGCCCAAGTGACAACCCCTCTCACCAGGTCCAGGTGAGGTCAACCTGCAGGCGATGGAGAGGAACCGTGTCCCGATGATGCCCAGGTAGGGACCAGAGTTACCAGGCCCAGGTGAGGCCAACCTGCAGGCCATGCAGTGGAACCATATCCCTATGATGCCCAGGTAGGGACCAGAGTCACCAGGTCCAAATGAGGCCCACATGGAGCATATTCACTAGGTCCAGGTGAGGCCCAGTTGAGGACCAGAGTCACCAGATCTGGTTGAGGCCTAGAGGAATACGAGAATCCCCTGTTCCAGGTGACATCCAGATGGAGACCAGAGTCACCAGGGAAGGGTGAGGCTCAGAGAGTTTCCAGAGTCATCATGTCCAGGTGAGGCTCAGGTGTAGAACAGAGTCACCATGTACCAATGTTGCCCAGGTGAGGACCAGAGTCACCAGGTCTGGGTGACGCGCAGATATGATCAGAGTCACCAGTTCCAGGTGAGGCCAAGAAAGAGTCCACAGCAATCAGGTCCAGGTGGGGAACAAAGTCACCAGGACTGCGTGAGACCCAGATGGGGACCAGATTCACCAAATCCAGGTGAGGCCCAGTTGGTGACCAGAGTCCCCGGGTCTGGGAGAGGACCAGATATTAACCAGATTCACCAGGTCCAAGAAGCCCACGTGTGGACCTGAGTCAACACGTATGGGTGAGGCCCATGTGGCAACCCGACTCACCAGGTCCAGGTGAGGCCAACCTGCAGGTCAGAGTCACCAGATCCAGGTGAGGACCCTAGGGGGAACGGAGTCACAGGTAAATGTGAGTCTACAAGAACACCACAGTCAACAGGGCCAGGTGTGTTTCAAGTGGGAACGAGAGTCACCAGGTCCAGGTGAGACCCAGGTGGGGACCACAGTCACCAGGTCCAGATTGAGGTCTAGGTGGGGAGACAAGATTCATCAGGACCAGTTGAGGCCAAAGTGTGGAGCAAAGTTATCATGTCCAGGAGAGGCCCATGTGGGCAACAGTGTAACCATGTCCCATTGATGCCAGGTGGGAAAAGAGTCACAAGGTCCAGACGAGGCCTAAGTGAGGAGTAGATTCACCAGGTCCTGTTGAGGCCCATTTGAGGACCAGTGTCCCCAGCTCCGGGAGAGTCCTAGAGGGGGACCAGAGTCACCCGGTTCTGGTGATATCCAGGGGTGACCAGAGTCACCACGTCAGGGTGAGGCCCAGAGGGGGACGAGAATCACTAGGTCCAGGTGAGGCCCCGATGTGGAACTGAGTAACTAGGTCCCATGATGCCATATGAGGACCTGAGTCATCAGGTCCAGGTGAGGTCCCTGTGGGAACCAGTCACCTCGTCCAGGTGAGGCCCAGGTGGGACCACAGTCACCAGGTCCAGGTGAGGCGCAGGTATAGAAGAGTGTATCCAGGTCCCAGTGATGCCCAGGTAAGGACCAGCATCATCAGTTCCAGGAGAGGCCCAAATATGGATAAGAGTCATTTTGTTCCAGTTGAAGCCTGATGGAGACCACAGGAACCAGGTCCAGGAGAGCCCCATATGGGAACCAGAGCCACCAGATCCAGGTGACTTCCAGGTGGGACCAGAGTCACAAGGTCCAGGTGAGGCGCAGGTGGCAACACGATTCACCAAGTCCAGGTGAGGCCCAGGTGGCGACCAGTCACCAGATCCAAGTGAGGACAAGCTAAGGACCAGATTCACCAGGCCCAAATGAAGCCCAAGGGGTGACCAGAGTCACCAGGTAAGGGTCATTCCCAGAGGGAGAACCACAGTAACCAGTTTAGTTTGAGGCCAAGACTGTGACCAGAGGTCCCTAGTCAGAGTGAGGCCCAGGTGTGGAATAGTGTATCCAGGTCCCAGTGATGCCTGGAAGGACCATAGTCACTAGGGCCATGCAGGCCCAGATGGGGAACAGAATCACTAGGTCCTGGTGAGGCATAGAATAAGACCACAATCAGCAGTATCATTTGAGTCCCTTGCGGGAACCAGAGCCACTCTATCCAGCTGAGTCCCAGGTGATGTGAGGCTCACGAAAGGACCAGATTCATTAGGTCGAAATGAGGCATACCTGGGGACAAGAGTCACCAGGTATGGGTGCGGCCTAGGTGGGGCAAGATTCAGCAGTTCTGAGTTAGGTCAAAGTAGGGACGAGAGACGTCAGGTCCAGGTGAGGCCAAACTGAGGACCAGAGTCACCAGATCCAGGTGAGGTCCATGTTGGAAAGAGAGTCAGCAGGTCCAAGAGAGGTCCAGGTGGGGACCAGAGACACCAGATTCAGGTGAAGTCCAGGTGGGGACCAGAGTCACCAGATCCAGGTGAAGCCCAGGTGGGGATCAGAGTCACTAGGTCCAGATGAGGCCCAGGTGAGGACCAGAGTTACCAGGTACACGAGAGGCCCCGGTGGGGATCAGAGGCAACAGGTCCATGTGAGGCCGGTTTGGGGACCATGGTCAACTGGTCTACTTGAGGCTCAGGTGTGGAACACAGTAACCAGGTCTAGGTGAGTCCCCAGTAGTGACAAGTGTCACCACGTCCAGGTGAGTCCCAGGTGGGGACCAGGATCACCAGGTACATGGGAGGCCCTTGAAAGAACCAGACTCAACAGGTCGAAGTCAAGCGCAGGGCGCAACCAGGGTCAGCAGGTCCAAGTCAGGCCAAAGTGGGGTTCACAGTCATTAGGGCACGGTGAGACCCAGAAAGGGACCAGAGTCACCAGATCCAGGTGAGGTCCATGTTGGAAAGAGAGTCACCAGGTCCGGGAGAGGTCCAGGTGGGGACCAGAGTAACCAGATCCACGTGAAGCCCAGGTGGGGACCAGAGTCACTAGGTCCCGATGAGGCCCAGGTGAGGACCTGAGTTACCAGGTACACGTGAGGCCCCGGTGGGGATCAGAGGCAACAGGTCCATGTGAGGCCGGCTTGGGGACCATGGTCAACAGGTCTACTTGAGGCCCTGGTGTGTAACACAGTAAGCAGGTCCAGGTGAGTCCCCGGTGGTGAAAAGGGTCACCACGTCCAGGTGAGGCCCAGGTGGGGACCAGGATCACCAGGTACAGTTGAGGCCCTTGAAAGAACTAGAGTCTACTGGCACAAAAACAGACACATAGATTAGTGAAACAGAATAGAGAATCCAGAAGTGGACCCTGAACTTTATGGGCAACTAATATTCGATAAAGGAGGAAAGACTATCCATTGGAAGAAAGACAGTCTCTTCAATAAATGGTGCTGGGAAAATTGGACATCCACATGCAGAAGAATGAAACTAGACCACTCTCTTTCACCATACACAAAGATAAACTCAAAATGGATGAAAGATCTAAATGTGAGAGAAGATTCCATCAAAATCCTAGAGAAGAACACAGGCAACACCCTTTTTGAACTCGGCCATAGTAACTTCTTGCAAGATACATCCACGAAGGCAAAAGAAACAAAAGCAAAAATGAACTATTGGGACTTCATCAAGATAAGAAGCTTTTGCACAGCAAAGGATACAGTCAACAAAACTCAAAGACAACCTACAGAATGGAAGAAGATATTTGCAAATGACATATCAGATAAAGGACTAGTTTCCAAGATCTATAAAGAACTTATCAAACACAACACCAAAGAAACAAACAATCCAATCATGAAATGGGCAAAAGACATGAACAGAAATCTCACAGAGGAAGACATAGACATGGCCAACATGCACATGAGAAAATGCTCTGCATCACTTGCCATCAGGGAAATACAAATCAAAACCACAATGAGATACCACCTCACACCAGTGAGAATGGGGAAAATTACCAAGACAGGAAACAACCAATGTTGGAGAGGATGCGGAGAAAAGGGAATCCTCATACACTGTTGGTGGGAATGTGAACTGGTGCAGCCACTCTGGAAAACTGTGTGGAGGTTCCTCAAACAGTTAAAAAAATACCTGCCCTACGACCCAGCCATTGCACTGTTGGGGATTTTCCCCAAAGAGACAAATGCAATGAAACGCCGGGACACCTGCACCCCGATGTTTATAGCAGCAATGGCCACGATAGCCAAACTGTGGAAGGAGCCTCGGTGTCCAACGAAAGATGAATGGATAAAGAAGATGTGGTTTATGTATACAATGGAATATTACTCAGCTATTAGAAATGACAAATACCCACCATTTGCTTCAACGTGGATGGAACTGGAGGGTATTATGCTGAGTGAAGTAAGCCAGTCGGATAAAGACAAACATTATATGTGCTCATTCATTTGGAGAATATAAATAATAGTGAAAGGGAATATAAGGGAAGGGGGAAGAAATGTGTGGGAAATATCAGAAAGGGAGACAGAACGTAAAGACTGCTAACTCTGGGAAACGAACTAGGGGTGGTAGAAGGGGAGGAGGGCGGGGGGTGGGAGTGAAAGGCTGAGGGGCACTGGGGGTTATTCTGTATGTTAGTAAATAGAACACCAATAATAAAAAATAAATTAAAAAAAGAAAAAAGAAAGAACCAGAGTCAACAGGTCGAAGTCAAGCGCAGGCGGCAACCAGGGTCAGCAGGTCCAAGTCAGGCCAAAGTGGGGTTCACAGTCATTAGGGCACGGTGAGACCCAGAGGGGGACCAGAGTCACCTGGTCCACGTGAGGTCCATTTGTGGAACACAGTCACCGGGCCCCAATTGTGCCCAGTTTAGGACCATGGTCAACAGTGCCAGGTGAGGCCCAGATGGGGACCGGAGTCCCCAAATCCAGGTGAAGACCAGGTGGGGACCACAGTCACCAGATCCAGGGTAGTCTCAGGTGCAGACCAGAATCACCAAGTCCAGGTGAGTTGCAGGTGGCAACCACACTCACCAGGTCCCGGTGAGGCCCTGGTGGGGACCAGAGTCACGAGGTACATGAGAAGCCAGAAACACTGCAGCCACTAGGTCCACAGGATGTCCATATGGGAACGAGAATCACCAGTTACAGGTGAGGACCAGGTGGGGATCCGACTCACCATGTCCAGGTGAGACCCAGGTGGGAACCAGTGTCACCATGTCCAGGTGTGGCCCAGGTGAATACCAGAGTTAATAGGTCCGGCAGGGTCACTGTTAGTGAACAGTGTAACCATATCCTGATGCTACCCTGGTGGGTACCAGAGACACCAGGTCCTGGTGAGGCCCAGGTGGGACCAGAGATATGAGGTCCAGGTGACGTCTCGATGGGAACCACAGTCACCAGGTCAGGTGAGGCCATGCTTAGGATCAGAGTCACCAGTTACTGTTGTGGCCCAGGAGGAGCCAGAGTCACCTGGTACGGAAGAGGCCATAGTCAGGACCAGAGTTACCAGGATCAGGTCAGTCCCAGTGGGGAATAGACTAACCATGTCCCGATGATGCCCAGGTAGAACCAGAGTCACCAGGTCCAGATGAGGAGTAGGTGGGAAGCATATTCTCTAGGTCTCGGTGAGGCGCACTTGAGGACCAGAATCCCCAGGTCTAGTTGAGGCCTAGAGGGGTACCAGATTCACCTGGTCTAGGTGACATCCAGATGGGGAGCAGAGTCACCATGTCAGGGTGAGGCCCAGAGGGGACCCAGAGTCATCATGTCCAGGTGAGGCTCAGGTGTGGAACAGAGATCCAGATCATAATGGTCCACAGGTGAGGACCAGAGTCACCAGATCTGGGTGAGCCCCAGTTAGGATCAGAGTCACCAGTTCCAGGTGAGGCCAAGAAGGAGTCCACAGCAATCAGGTCCAGGTGGGGAACAAAGTCACGAGGACTGGGTGAGGCCCAGATGGGGACCAGATTCACCAGGTCCAGGTGAAGCCCAAGTGGGGACCCGAGTCACTAGGTCCAGATGAGGCCCAGGTGAGGACCAGAGTTACCAGGTACACGTCAGGCGCTGGTAGGTATCAGAGGCAACTGGTCCATGTGAGGCAGGCTTGGGGACCATGGTCAAGAGTTCTACTTGAGGCCCAGTGTGGAACACTGTAACCAGGTCCAAGTGAGTCCCCGGTGGTGACAAGAGTCACCAGGTCCAGGTGAGGCCCAGGTGGGAACCAGGATCACCAGGTACAGGGGAGGCCCTTGAACGAACCAGAGTCAACAGTTCGAGCCCACGCGCAGGTGGCAACTAGGGTCAGCAGGTCCAAGTCAGGCCAAAGTGGGGTTCACAGTCACTAGAGCACGGTGAGACCCACAGGGGGACCAGAGTCACCTGCTCCAGGTGAGGTCCAGGTGTGGAACACAGTCACCGGGTCCCATTTTTGCCGTGATGAGGACCATGGTCAACAGGGCCAGGTGAAGCCCAGGTTGGGACCATAGTCACCAGATCCAGGGTAGTCTCAGATGCAGACCAGAATCACCAGGTCCAGGTGAGGTGCAGGTGGCAACCACACTCACCATGTCCCGGTGAGGCCCTGGTGGGGACCAGAGTCACGAGGTACATGAGAAGCTAGAAACACTACAGCCACCAGGTCCACATGATGTCCATGTGGGAATGAAAATCACCAGTTAGAGGTGAGGACCCTGTGGGGATCCGACACACCATGTCCAGGTGAGACCAAGGTGGGAACCAGTGTCACCATGTCCAGGTGTGGCGAGGTGAAGACCAGAGATAATAGGTCCGGCTGGGTCACTGTTAGTGAACAGTGTAACCATATCCTGATGCTACCCAAGTGGGTACGAGAGACACCAAGTCTTGGTGAGGCCCAGGTGAGACAAGAGACATGAGGAGCAGGTGAGGTCCCGATGGGAACCACAGTCACAAGGTCAGGTGAGGCCATGCTTAGGATCAGAGTCACCAGTTACAGGTGAGACCCAGGTGGAGCCAGATTCACCAGGTAGAGAAGAGGCCAAAGTCAGGACCAGAGTTACCAGGATCAGGTCAGTCCCAGAGGGGAATAGTGTAACCATTTCCCGAAGATGCCCAGGTAGAACCAGAGTCAACAGGTCCAGATGAGGCGCAGGTGGGGAGCATGTTCCCTAGGTCCCGGTGAGGCCCAGTTGAGGCCCAGAGTCACCAGGTCAAGTTGAGGCCTAGAGGGGTACCAGATTCACCTGGTCTAGGTGACATCCAGATGGGGACCAGAGTCACCATGTCAGGCTGAGGCCCAGAGGGGATCCAGAGTCATCATGTCCAGGTGAGGCTCAGGTGTGTAACAAAGCATCCAGATCATAATGGTCCACGGGGGAGGACCAGAGTCACCAGATCTGGGTGAGACCCATTTAGGATCCGAGTCACCAGTTCAAGGTGAGTCCAAGAAGGAGTCCAAAGCAATCAGGTCCAGGTGGGGAACAAAGTCACCAGGACTGGGTGAGGCCCAGATGGGGACCAGATTCACCAGGTCCAGGTGATTCCCAGGTGGTGACCAGAGTTACCAGTTCCGGGTGAGGTCCAGGTAAGGACCAGATTCACTATGTCCAAGTGAGACCCACGTGGGTACCTGTGTCACCAGGCATGGGTGAGGCCCAGGTGTCAACCCCACTCAACAGGTCCAGGTGAAGGCAACCTGCAGGCCATGCAGAGGAACCATGTCCCGATGATGCCCAGGTAGGGACTAGAGTTACCAGGTCCAGGTGAGGCCAACCTGCAGGCCATGCAGTGGAACAATGTCCCGATGATGCCCAGGTAGGGAACAGAGTTACGAGGTCCAGGTGAGGCTAACCTGCAGGTCATGCAGTGGAGCCATGTCCCGATGATGCCCAGGAAGGGACAAGAGTCATCAGGTCCAAATGAGACCCAGATGGAGCATATTCACTAGGTCCAGGTGAGGCCCAGATGAGGACCAGAGTCAGCAGAACTGGTTGAGGCCTAGAGGGGTACCGGCATCACCTGGTCCATGTGACATCCAGATGGAGACCAGAGTCACCAGGTCAGGTTTAGGCCCAGAGTGGTTCCAGAGGCCAGAGCCTCATGTCCAGGTGAGGCTCAGGTGTGGAACAGAGTCACCAGGTACCAAGGATGCCCAGGTGAGGACCAGAGTCACCAGGTCTGGGTGACACGCAGATAGGATCAGAGTCACCAGGTCCAGGTGAGGCCATGAAAGCGTCCACAGCAATCAGGTCAAGGTGGGGAACAAAGTCACCAGCACTGAGTGAGGCCAAGATGGGTTCGGATTCACCAGGTCCAGGTGAGGCCCAGGTGGTGACCAGAGTCCCCGGGTCTGGGAGAGGACCAGGTAAGGACCAGATTCACCAGGTCCAAGAGGCCCCCGTGGAGACCTGAGTCACCAGGTATGGGTGAGGCCCAAGTGGCATCCCCACTAACCAGGTCCATGTGAGGCCAACCTTCAGGCCAAGTCACCCGAACCACGTGAGGACCTAGTGGGGACTGGATTCACCAGTTAAAAGTGATTCTACAAGAACAACACAGTCATCAGATCCTGGTGTGGTTCATGTGGGATCGAGAGTCACCAGGTCCAGGTGAGACCCAGGTGGGGACCACAGTCACCAGGTCCAGATTGAGGCCTAGGTCGGGGGACCAGATTCATCCGGACCAGTTGAGGCCAAAGTGTGGAGCAAAGTTATCATGTCCATGTGAGGCCCAGGTGTGGAACAGAGTAACCATGTCCCAAAGATGCCAGGTGGGAAAAGAGTCACAAGGTCCAGACGAGGCCTTAGTGAGGAGTAGATTCACCAGGTCCTGTTGAGGCCCAGTTGAGGACCAGTGTCCCCAGCTCCGGGAGAGTCCCAGAGGGGGACCAGAGTCACCTGGTTCTGGTGATATCCAGGTGGGGACCTGAGTCACCACGTCCTGGTGAGGCCCAGAGGGGTACGAGAATCACTAGGTCCAGGTGAGGCCCCGATGTGTAACTGAGAACCCAGGTCCCATGATGCCCATATGAGGACCTGAGTCACCAGGTCCAGGTGAGGTCCCTGTGGGAACCAGTCACCTCATCCAGGTGAGGCCCAGGTGGGACCACAGTCAACAGGTCCAGGTGAGGCCCAGGTATATAAGAGAGTATCCAGGTCCCAATGTTGCCCAGGTACGGACCAGAGTCAACAGGTCCAGGAGAGGCCCAAATATGGATCAGAGTCATTGTGTTCCAGGTGAGACCAGATGGAGACCACAGGAACCAGGTCCAGGAGAGCCCCATATGGGAACCAGAGCCACCAGATCCAGGTGACTTCCAGGTGGGACCACAGTCACAAGGTCCAGGTGAGGCGCTGGCGGCAACAGGATTCACCAAGTCCAGGTGAGGTCAGGGGGCGACCAGTCACCAGATCCAAATGTGGACCAGCTAAGGACCAGATTCACCAGGCCCAAGTGAAGCCCAAGGGGTGACCAGAGTCACCAGGAAAGGGTGAGGCCCAGAGGGGAACCAGAGTAACCAGTTTAGTTTGAGGCCCAGAATGGGACCAGTGGTCCCGGGTCAAAGTGAGCCCTAGGTGTGGAATAGAGGATCCAGGTCCCAATGATGCCTCGGTGAGGACCAGAGTCACTAGGGCCATGCAGGCCCAGATGGGGAACAGAATCAGTACATCCTGGTGAGGCATAGAATAAGACTACAATCACCAGTATCAGGTGTGCCCCTTGTGGGAACCAGAGCCACTCTATCCAGGTGAGTCCCAGGTCCATGTGAGGCCCACGTGAGGACCAGATTCATCAGGTCGAATTGAGGCATAGCTGGGGACAAGAGTCATCAGCTCTGGGTGCGGCCTAGGTGGGGCAAGATTCAGCATTTCTGAGTTAGGTCAAAGTGGGGACGAGACACCAGTACAGGTGAGGCCAAACTGAGACCAGAGTCACCAGATCCAGGTGAGGTCCATGTTGGAAAGAGAGTCACCAGGTCCAGGAGAGGTCCAGGTGTGGAACAGAGTCACCAGATCGAGGTGAAGTCCAGGTGGGGAGGAGAGTCTCCAGATCCAGGTGAAGCCCAGGTGGGGACCAGAGTCACTAGGTCCAGATGAGGCCCAGGTGAAGATCAGAGTTAACAGGTACACGTGAGGCCCCGGCGGGGATCAGAGCCAAAAGGTCCACGTGAGGCCGGCTAGGGGACTATGGTCAACAGGTCTACCTGAGGCCCAGGTGTGGAACATTGTAAGCCTGTATAGGTGAGTCCCCAGTAGTGACAAGAGTCACCACGTCCAGTTGAGGCCATATTGGGCCCAGGATCACCAGGTGCATGGGAGGCCTTTGAAAGAACCTGAGTCAACAGTTCGAGGTCAGGCGCAGGTGGCAACCAGGGTCAGCACGTCCAAGTCAGGCCAAAGTTGGGTTCACAGTCACTAGGGCACGGTGAGACCCAGAGGGGGACCAGAGTCACGTGGTCCATGTGAGGTCCAGTTGTGGAAAACAGTCACCGGGTCTCAATTTTGTCCAGTTGAAGACCATGGACAACAGGGCCAGGTGAGCCCCGGATTGGGACCGGAGACCCCAAATCCAGGTGAAGCCCAGGTGGGGACCACAGTCACAAGATCCAGGGTAGTCTCAGGTGCAGACCAGAATCACCAGGTCCTGGTGAGGTGCAGGTGGCAACCACACACACCAGGTCCCGGTGAGGCCCTGGTGCGGACCAGATGCTCGAGGTACATGAGCAGTTAGAAACACTGCAGCCTCCAGGTCCACATAATGTCCATGTGGGAACGACAATCACCAGTTACAGGTGAGGCCCATGTGGAGCCAGAGTCACCTGGAACAGAAGAGGCCAAAGTCAGGACCAGAGTTACCAGGATCAGGTCACTCCAAGTGGGAATAGAGTAACCATGTCCCGATGATGCCAAGGTAGAACCAGAGTCACCAGGCACAGATGTGGCGCAGGTGGGGAGCATGTTCACTAGGTCCCGTTGAGGCCCAGTTGAGGACCAGAGTCACCAGGTCTAGGTGAGACCTAGATGGGTACCATATTTACCTGGTCTGGTGACATCCAGATGGGGTCCGGAGTCCCTATGTCAGGCTGAGGCCCAGAGGGGATCCAGAGTCAACATATCCAGGTGAGGCTCAGGTGTGGAACAGAGTATCCAGGTCATAATGGTCCACAGGTGAGGACCAGAGTCACCAGATCTGGGTGAGGCCCAGTTAGCATCAGAGTCAGCAGTTCCAGGTTAGCCAAGAAGGAGTCCACAGCAATCAGGTCCAGGTGGGGAAGAAAGTCAACAGGACTGGGTGAGGCCCAGATGGGGACCAGATTCACCAGGCCCAGGTGATTCCCATGTGGTGACCACAGTTACCAGTTCCGGGTGACCACCAGGTAAGGACCAGATTCACCAGGTCCAAGTGAGGCCCACGTGGGGCCTTTGTCACCAGGTATGAGTGAGGCCCAGGTGGCAACCCCACTCACCAGGTCCAGGTGAGGCCAACTGCAGGCCATGCAGAGGAAATATGTCTCTATGATGCCCAGGTAGGGACTAGAGTTACCAGGTCCAGGTGAGGCCAACCTGCAGGCCATGCAGCGGAACCATGTCCCGATGATGCCCAGGTAGGGACCAGAGTTAACAGGTCCACGTGAGGCCAACCTGAAGTCCATGCAGTGGAACCATGTCCCGATGATGCCCAGGTAGGGATCAGAATCATCAGGTCCAATGAGATCCAGATGGATAATATTCACTAGGTCCAGGTGAGGTCCAATGGAGGACCAGAGTCACAGGACCTGGTTGAGGCCTAGAGGGGTACCAGAATCACCTGGTCCAGGTGACATCCAGATGGGGACCAGAGTCACCAGGTCAGGATGAGGCCCAGAGAGGTTCCAGAGTCATCATGTCCAGGTGAGGCTCAGGTGTGGAACAGAGTCACCAGGTACCAAAGATGCCCAGGTGAGGAGCAGAGTCACCAGGTCTGGGTAATGCACAGATAGGATCAGTGTCACCAGTTCCCGGTGAGGCCAAGAAAGAGTCCACAGCAATCAGATTCAGGTGGGGAACAAAGTCACCAGGACTGGGTGAGGCCCAGATGGTGACCTGATTCACCAGGTCCAGGTGAGGCCCAGGTGGTGACCAGAGAACCCGGGGCTGGGAGACGACCAGTTAAGGACCAGATTCACCAGGTCCAAGAGGCCCAAGCAGGGACCTGTGTCCCCAGGTACGGGTGAGGCACAGGTTGCAACCAAACTCACCAGGTCCAGGAGAGGCCATCCTTCGCGCCATGCAGAGGAACCGTGTCCCGATGATGTACATGTAGGAACCAGAGTTACCAGGTCCAGGTGATGCCAACCTGCAGGCCATGCAGTGGAACCATGTCCCGATGATGCCCAGGTAGGGACCAGAGTCACCAGGTCCAAATGAGGCCCAGATTGAGCATATTCACTAGGTCCAGGTGAGGCCCATTAGAGGACCAGAGTCACCAGATCTGGTTGAGGCTCAGAGGGGTACCAGAATCACCTGGTCAAGGTGACATCCAGATGGGGACCAGAGTCACCAGGACAGGGTGAGGCCCAGAGAGGTTCCAGAGTCATCATGTCCAGGTGAGGTTCAGGTGTGGAACTGAGTCACCAGGTACCAATGATGCCCAGATGAGGACCAGAGTCACCAGATCTGGGTGACGCGCAGATAGGATCAGAGTCACCAGTTCCAGGTGAGGCAAAGAAAGAGTCCACAGCAATCAGTTCCAGGTGGGGAACAAAGTAACCAGGACTGGGTGAGGCCCAGATGGGGACCAGTTCAACTTGTCCAAGTGAGGCCCAGGTGATGACCAGAGTACCCAGGTTGGGAGAAGAAGAGGTAAGGACCAGATTCACCAGGTCCAAGAGGCCCACGTGGGGACCTGAGTCACCAGGTATGGGTGAGGCCCAGGTGGCAATCCCACTCACCAGGTCCAGGTGAGGCCAACCTGCAGGCCATGTGCGGAACCATGTCCCGATGATGCCCAGGCAGGGACGACAGTCACCAGGTCCAAATGAGGCCCAGATGGAGCTTATTCACTAGGTCCAGGTGAAGCCAATTGAGGACCAGAGTCACCAGAAGTGGTTGAGGCCTAGAGGGGTACCAGAATCACCTGGTCCAGGTTACATCCTAATGGGGACCAGAGTCACCAAGTCAGGTGAGGCCATGCTTAGGATAAGAGTCACCAGTTACAGGTGAGGCCCAGGTGGAGCCAGAGTCACCTGGTACAGAAAATGCCAAAGTCAGACCAGTGTTACCAGGAATAGGTAAGTCACAGAGAGGAATAGAGTAACCATGTCCCGATGATGCTCACGTAGAACCAGAGTCACCAGGTCCAGATGAGGCGCAGGTGGGGAGCATGTTCACTAGGTCCCAGTGAGGCCCAGTTGAGGACCAGAGTCACCAGGTCAAGTTGAGGCCTAGAGGGGTACTAGATTCACCTGGTCTAGGTGACATCCAGATGGGGACCAGAGTCACCATGTCAGGCTGAGGCCCAGAGGGGATCCAGAGTCATCATGTCCAGGTGAGGCTCAGGTGTGTAACAAAGTATCAAGGTCTTAATGGTCCACAGGTGAGGACCAGAGTCACCAGATCTGGGTGAGACCCAGTTAGGATCAGAGTCACCAGTTCAAGGTGAGGCCAAGAAGGAGTCCACAGCAATCAGGCCCAGGTGGGGAACAAAGTGACCAGGACTTTGTGAGGCCCAGATGGGTACCAGATTCACCAGGCCCAGGTGATTCCCAGGTGGTGACCAGAGTTACCAGTTCCGGGTGAGGTCCAGGTAAGGACCAGATTCACAAGGTCCAAGTGAGACCCACGTGGGGACCTGTATCACCAGGCATGGGTGAGGCCCAGGTGTCAACCCCACTCACCAGGTCCAGGTGAGGGCAACCTGCAGGCCATGCAGAGGAACCATGTCCCGATGATGCCCAGGTAGGGACTAGAGTTACCAGGTCCAGGTGAGGCCAACCTGCAGGACATGCAGTGGAACCATGTCCCGATGATGCCCAGGTAGGGACCAGAGTTACCAGGTCCAGGTGAGGCCAACCTGCACGTCATGCAGTGGAGCCATGTCCCGATGATGCCCAGGAAGGGACAAGAGTCACCAGGTCAAATGAGGCCCAGATGGAGCATATTCACTAGGTCCAGGTGAGGCCCAGTTGAGGACCAGAGTCACCAGATCTGGTTGAGGCCTACAGGGGTACCAGAATCACCTGGTACAGGAGACATCCAGATGGGGACCAGAGTCACTACTTCAGGGTGAGGCCCAGAGTGGGAAGAGAATCACTAGGTCCAGGTGAGGCCCCAATGTGGACCTGAGAAACCAGGTCCCATGATGCCCATATGAGGACCTGAGTCACCAGGTCCAGGTGAGGTCCCTGTGGGAACCCGTCACCTCGTCCAGGTGAGGCACAGGTGGGATCACAGTCACCAGGTCCAGGTGAGGCCCAGGTATATAAGAGAGTATCAAGGTCCCAATGATGCCCAGGTAAGGACCAGAGTCAACACGTCCAGGAGAGGCCCAAATATGGATCAGAGTCATTGTGTTCTAGGTGAGGCCAGAAGGAGACCACAGGAACCAGGACCAGGAGAGGGCCATATGGGAACGAGAGCCACCAGAGCCAGGTGAGGTCCAGGTGGGACCACAGTCACAAGGTCCAGGTGAGGCGCAGGTGGCAACAGGATTCACCAAGTCCAGGTGAGGCCCAGGTGGCGACCTGTCACCAGATCCAGGTGTGGACCAGCTAAGGACTAGATTAACCAGGCCCAAGTGAATCCCCAGGGGTGACCATAGTCACCAGGTAAGGGTGAGGCCCAGAGGGATAACCAGATACCCAGTTGAGTTTGAGGCCCAGAATGGGACCAGAGGTCCCTGGTCAGAGTGACGCCCTGGTGTGGAATAGATTATCCAGATCCCAATGATGCCTGGGTGAGGACCAGAGTCACTAGGGTCATGCAGGCGCAGATGGGGAACAGAATCACTAGGTCCTGGTGAGGCATAGAATAAGACCAGAGTCACCAGAATCAGGTGAGCCCCTAGTGGGAACTAGAGCCACTCAATCCAGCTGAGTCCCAGGTCCATGTGCGGCCCACGTGAGGACCAGATTCATCAGGTCGAATTGAGGCATGGCTGGGGACAAGAGTCACCAGGTCTGGGTGCGGCCTAGGTGGGGCATGATTCAACAGTTCTGAGTTAGGTGAAAGTGGGGATGAGAGACACCAGGTCCAGGAGAGGCGAAACTGAGGACCAGAGGCAACAGATCTATGTGAGGTCCATGTTGGAAAGAGAGTCACCAGGTCCAGGAGAGGTCCAGGTGGGGACCAGAGTCACCAGATCCAGGTGAAGCTCAGGTGGGTACCAGAGTCACTAGGTCCAGATGAGGCCCTGGTTAGGACCAGAGATACCCGGTACACGTGAGGCCCCGGTGGGGATCAGAGGCAACAGGTCCATGTGAGGCCGGCTTGGAGACCATGGTCAACAAGTCGACTTGAGGCCCAGATGTGGAACAAGATAAGCAGGTCCAGGTGAGTCCCCGGGGTGAGAAAAGTCACCACGTCCAGGTGAGTCCCAGGTGGGGACCAGGATCTCCATGTACAGGGTAAGCCCTTGAACGAACCAGAGTCAACAGTTCGAGGTCAGGCACAGGTTGCAACTTGCGTCAGCAGGTCCAAGTCAGGCCAAAGTTGGATTCACAGTCACTAGGGCACGGTGAGACCCAGAGGGGGACCAGAGTCACATCGTCCAGGTGAGGTCCAGTTGTGGAACACAGTCACCGGGTCCCAATTGTGCCCAGTTGAGGACCATGGTCATCAGGACCAGGTGAGGCCCAGATGGGGACCGGAGTCCCCAAATCCAGGTGAAGCCAGGTGGGGACCACAGGCACCAGATCCAGGGTAGTCTCAGAGGCAGACAAGAATCAGCAAAGTCAAGGTGAGTTGCAGGTGGCAACCACACTCAAAAGGTCCCGGTGAGGCCCTGGTGGGTACCAGAGCCACGAGGTGCATGAGAAGCTAGAAACACTGCAGCCACCAGGTCCACATGATGTCCATGTGGGAACGAGAATCACCAGTTACAATGAGGCCCAGGTGGGGATCAGATTCACCATGTCCAGGTGAGACCCAGGTGGGAACCAATGTCACCATGTTCAGGTGTTCCCCAGGTGAAGACTACAGTTAATAGGTCCGGCTGGGTCACTGTTAGTGAACAGTGTAACCATATCCTGATGCTACCCAGGTGGGGACCAGAGACACCAGGGCCTGGTGAAGTCCAGGTGGGACAAGAGACATGAGGTTCCGTTGAGGTCCCGATGGGAACCACAGTCACCAGGTCAGGTGAGGCCATGCTTAAGTCAGAGTCACCAGTTACAGGTGAGGCCCTGGTTGAGCCAGATTCAACTGGTACAGAAGAGGTCAAAGTCAGGACTAGAGTTACCAGGATCAGGTAAGTCCCAGTGGGGAATAAAGTAACCATGTCCCAATGATGCCCAGGTAGAACCAGAGTCACCAGGTCCAGATGAGGCGCAGGTGGGGAGCATGTTCACTAGGTCTCCTTGAGGCCAAGTTGAGGACCAGAGTCACTAGGTCTAGTTGAGGCATAGAGGGGTACCATATTCACCTGGTCTTGGTGATATCCAGATGGGGACCAGAGTCACCATGTCAGGCTGAGACCCAGAGGGGATCCAGAGTCATCATGACCAGGTGAGGCTCAGGTGTGGAACAGAGTATCCAGGTCATAATGGTCCACAGGTGAGGACCAGAGTCACCAGATCTGGGTGAGGCCAGTTAGGATCAGAGGCACCAATTCCAGGTGAGGCCAATAAGGAGTTCACAGCAATCAGGTCCAGATGGGGAACAAAGTCACCAGGACTGGGTGAGGCCCAGATGGGGACCAGATTCACAAGGTCGAGGAGATTCCCAGATGATGACCAGAGTTACCAGTTCCGGGTGAGGACCAAGTAAGGACCATATTCACCAGGTCCAAGTGAGGCCCACGTGGGGACCTGTGTCACCAGGTATGGGTGAGGCACAGGTGCAACACCACTCACCAGGTACAGGTGAGGCCAACCTGCAGGCCATGCAGTGGAACCATGTCCCGATGATGCCCAGGTAGGGACCAGACTTACCAGGTGAAGGTGAGGCCCAGATGGAGCATATTCACTAGGTCCAGGTGAGGTCCAGTTGAGGACCAGAGGCACCAGATCTCGTTGAGGACTAGAGGGGTACCAGAATCACCTGGTCCAAGTGGCATCCAGATGGAGACCAGAGTCACCAGGTTAGGGTGAGGCCCAGAGAGTTTCCAGAGTCATCATGTCCAGGTGACGCTCAGGTGTGGAACAGAGTCACCAGGTACCAATCATGTCCAGGTGAGGATCAGTGTCACCAGGTCTGGGTGACGCACAGATAGGATCAGAGTCACCAGTTCCAGGTGAGGCCAAGAAAGAGTCCACAGCAATCAGGTCCAGGGGGGGAGCAATGTGACCAGGACTGGATGACGCCCAGATGGGGACCAGAAACACCAGGCCCAGGTGATTCCCAGGTGGTGACCAGAGTTACGAGTTCCGGGTGAGAACAAGGTAAGGACCAGATTCACCCGGTCCAAGTGAGGGCCACGTGGGGACCTGTGTCACCAGGCAAGGGTGAGGCACAAGTGACAACCTCACTCCCCAGGTCCAGGAGATGCCAACCTGCAGGCCATGCAGAGGAACCATGTCCCGATGATGCCCAGTAGGGACTAGAGTTACCAGGTCCAGATGATGCCAACATGCAGGCCATGTGTGGAACCATGTCCCGATGATGCACAGGTAGGGACCAGAGTTACAAGGTCCAGGTGAGGCCAACCTGCAGGCCATGCAGTGAAACCATATCCCTATGATGCCCAGGTAGGGACCAGAGTCACCAAGTCCAAATGAGGCCAAGATGGATCATATTCACTAGGTCCAGGTGAGGCCCAGTTGAGGACCAGAGTCACCATATCTGGTTGAGGCCTAGACGGGTACCAGAATCCCCTGGTCCAGGTGACATCCAGATGGGGACCAGAGTCACCAGGTCAGGGTGAGGCCCAGAGAGGTTCCAGAGTCATCATGTCCAGGTGAGGCTCAGGTGTAGAACAGAGTCACCATGTACCAATGAGGCCCAGGTGAGGACCAGAGTCACCAGGTCTGGGTGACGAGCAGATAGGATCAGAGTCACCAGTTCCAGGTGTGGCCAAGAAAGAGTCCACAGCAATCAGGTCCCGGTGGGGAACAAAGCCACCAGGACTGGGTGAGGCCCAGATGGGGACCAGATTCACCAGGTCCAGGTTAGGTCCAGGTGGTGACCAGAGTCCCCGGGTGTGGGAGAGGACCAGGTAAGGACCAGATTCACCAGATCCAAGAGGCCCACGTGGCGATAGAGTCACCAGGTATGGTTGAGGTCCTGGTGGCAAACCCACTCACCAGGTCCACGTGAGGCTATCATGGAGGCCAGAGTCACCAGATACAGGTGAGTCCCTAGTGGGGACCGGCGTCACCAGGTAAATGTGAGGTCTACAAAAACACCACAGTACCAGGTCCAGGTGTGGTTCATGTGGGAAAGAGAGTCACCAGGTCCAGGTGAAACCCAGGTGGGGACCACAGTCACCAGGTCCAGATTGAGGCCTAGGTGGGGGGACCAGAGTCATCAGGACCAGTTGAGGCCAAAGTGTGGAGCAAAGTTATCATGTCCAGGTGAGGCCCAGGTGGGGAACAGAGTAACCATGTCCCATTGATGCCAGGTGGGAAAAGAGTCACAAGGTCCAGACGAGGCCTAAGTGAGGAGTAGATTCACCAGGTCCTGTTTAGGCCCAGTTGAGGACCGGTGTTCCCAGCTCCGCGTGAGTCCCAGAGGGGGACCAGAGTCACCGGTTCTGGTGATATCCAGATGGGGACCAGAGTCACCACGTCAGGGTGAGGGCCAGAGGGGGCGAGAGTCACTAGGTCCAGGTGAGGACCCGATGTGGAACTGAGAAACCAGGTCTCAATATGCCCATATGAGGACCTGAGTCACCAGGTCCAGGTGATGTCCCTGTGGGAACCAGTCACCTCGTCCAGGTGAGACCCAGGTGGGACCACACTCACCAGGTCCAGGTGAGGCCAAGTTATATAAGAGAGTATTCAGGTCCCAATGATGCCCAGGTTAGGACCAGAGTCAACAGGTCCAGGAGAGGCCCAAATATGCATCAGAGTCATTGTGTTCCTGGTGAGGCCAGATGGAGACCAGAGGAACCAGGTCCAGGAGAGCCCCATATGGGAACCAGAGCCACCAGATCCATGTGAGGTCCAGGTGGGACCACAGTCACAAGGTCCAGTGAGGGGCAGGTGGCAACAGGATTCACCAAGTCCAGGTGAGGCCCAGGTGGCGACCACTCACCAGATCCAGGTGAGGACCAACTAAGGACTAGATTCACCAGGCCCAAGTGAAGCCCAAGGGGTGACCAGATTCAACAGGTAAGGGTGAGTCCCAGAGGGGGAACCTGAGTAACCAGTTTACTTTGAGGCCCAGAATGGGACCAGAGGTCCCTGGTAAAAGTGAGGCCCAGGTGTGGAATAGAGTATCCAGGCCCCAATGATGCCCGGGTGAGGACAGAGACACTAGGGCCATGCAGGCCCAGATGGGGAACAGAATCACTAGGTCCTGGTGAGGCATAGAAAAAGACCCCAGTCACCAGTATCAGGTGAGCCCTTTGTGGGAACCAGAGCCACTCTATCCAGCTGAGTCGCAGGTCCATGTAAGGCCCACGTTATGACCAGATTCATAAGGTCGATGAGGCATAGCTGGGGACAAGAGTCACCATGTCTGGGTGCGGCCTAGGTGGGGCCAAGGATGACCAGGTCCAGGGGAGGCCCTTGAAAGAACCAGAGTCAACAGTTCGAGGTCAGGCGCAGGAGGCAACCAGGGTCACCAGGTCCAAGTCAGGCCAAAGTGGGGTCCACAGTCACTAGGGCACGGTGAGACCCAGAGGGGGACCAGAGTCACCTGGTCCAGGTGAGGTCCAGTTGTGGAACACAGTCACCCGGTCCCAATTTTGCCCAGTTGAGGACCATGGTCAACTGGGTCAGGTTAGGCCCAGATGGGGACCAGAGTCCCCAAATCCAGGTGAAGCCGAGGTGGGGACCACAGTCACCAGATCCAGGATAGTCTCGGGTGCAGACCAGAATCACCAGGTCCAGGTGAGGTGCAGGTGGCAACCACACTCACCAGGTCCCGGTTAGGTCATGGTGGGGACCAGAGTCACGAGGTACATGAGAAGCTAGAAACACTACAGCCAAAAGGTCTCCATGATGTCCATGTGGGAACGAGAATCACCAGTTACAGGTGAGTACCAGGTGGTGAACTGACTCTCCATGTAGAGGTGAGTCCCAGGTAGGGACCAGTGTCACCATGTCCAGTGTGGCCCAGGTGAAGACCAGAGTTAATAGGTCCGGTTGGGTCACTGTTAGTGAACAGTGTAACCATATCCTGATGCTACCCAGGTGGTTAACAGAGACACCAGGTCCTGGTGAGGCCCAGGTGGGACCAGAGACATGAGTTCCAGGTGAGGTCCCACTGGGATCCACAGTCACCACGTCAGGTGAGGCCATATTAGGATCAGAGTCACCAGTTACAGGTGAAGCCCAGGTGGATCAGAGTCACCTGGTACAGAAGAGGCCAAAGTCAGGAACAGAGTTACCAGTATCAGGTCAGTCCCATTGGGGTATAGAGTAACCATGTCCCGGTGATGCCCAGGTAGACCCAGAGTCACCAGGTGCAGATGAGGCGCAGGTGGGGAGCATATTCATTAGGTCCCGGTGAGGCCCAGTTGAGGACCAGAGTCACCAGGACTAGTTGAGGTCTAGAGGTGTACCAGATTCACCTGGTCTAGGTGACATCCAGATGGGGACCAGAGTCACCATGTCAGGCTGAGGCCCAGAGGGGTTCCAGAGTCATCATGTCCAGGTGAGGCTCAGGTGTGGAACAGAGTATCCAGGTCATAATGGTCCACAGGTGAGGACCAGAGTCACCAGATCTCAGAGAGGCCCAGTTAGGATCAGAGTCACTGGTTCCAGTTGACGCCAAGAAGGAGTCCACAGCAATCAGGTCCAGGTGGGGAAAAAATTCACCAGGACTGAGTGAGGACTAGATGCGGACCAGATTCACCAGGTCATGGTTATTCCCAGGTAGTGACCAGAGTTACCGTTCCAGGTGAGGACCAGGTAAGGACCAGATTCACCAGATCCAAGTGAGGCACACGTGCGGACCTGTGTCACCAGGTATGGGTGAGGTCCAGGTGACAACCCCACTCACCAGGTCCATGTGAGGACAACCTGCTGGCCATGCAGAGGAACCATGTCTCGATGATGCCCACGTAGGGACTAGAGTTATCAGGTCCAGGTGATGCCAACCTGCAGGCCATGCAGTGGAACCATGTCCTGATGATGCCGAGGCAGGACAATATTTACCACGTCCAGGTGAGGCCAACCTGCAAGTCATGCAGTGGAACCATGTCCCGATGATGCCCAGGTAGGGACCAGAGTCACCAGGTCCAAATGAGGACAGATCGAGCATATTCACTAGGTGCAGGTGAGGCCCAGTTGAGGACCAGAGTCACCAGAATGGTTGAGACCTAGAGGGGTAGCAGATTCACCTGGTCCAGGTGACATCCACATGGGGACCAGAGTCACCAGGTCAGGGTGAGGCCTAGAGAGGTTGCAGAGTCATCATGTCCAGGTGAGGCTCAGGTGTGGAACAGAGTCATCAGGTACCAATTATGCCCAGGTGAGGACCAGAGTCACCAGGTATGGGTGACGCGCAGATAGGGTCAGAGTCACCAGATCCAGGTGAGGCCCAGAAAGAGTCCACAGCAATCAGGTCCAGGTGGGGAACAAAGTCACCAGGACTGGGTGAGGCCCAGATGGGGACCAGATTCAACAGGACCAGGTGAGGCCCAGATGGTGACCAGAGTCCCCGACTCTGGAAGAGGACCAGGTAAGGACCAGATTCACCAGCTCCAAGAGGCCCACAGGGGACCTGAGTCACCAGGTATGGATGAGGTCCAGGTGGCAACCCCAATCACCAGGTCCAGGTGAGGCCAACCTGCAGGCCAGAGTCACCAGATCCAGGTGAGAACCTAGTGTGGATCAGAGTCACCAGGTAAATGTGAGTCTACAAGAAAACCAAAGTCACCAGGTCCAGTTTTTGTTCATGTGGGAACGAGAGTCACCAGGTCCAGGTGAGACCCAGGTGGGGACCACAGTCACCAGGTACAGATTGAGGCCTAGGTGGGTGGACCAGTGTCATCAGGACCAGTAGAGGCCAAAGTTTGGAGCAAAGTTATCATGTCCAGGTGAGGCCCAGGTGGAGAACAGAGTAACCATGTCCCACTGATGCCAGGTGGAAAAAGTGTCACAAGGTCCAGACGAGGTCTAAGTAAGGAGTAGATTCACTAGGTCCTGTTGAGGCCCAGTTGAGGACCAGTGTCCACAGCTGCGGATGAGTCCCAGAGGGGGACCAGAGTCACCCGGTTCTGGTGGTATCCAGGTGGTGACCAGAGTCAGCACGTCACGGTGGGCCCAGAGTGGGACGAGAATCACTAGGTCCAGTTGAAGCCCCGATGTGGAATTGAGAAACCAGGTTCCATGGTGCCATAAGAGGACCTGAGTCACCAGGTCCATGTGAGGCCCCTGTGGGAACCAGTCACCTCGTCCACGTGAGGCCCAGGTGGGACCACAGTCACAAGGTCCAGGGGAGGCGCAGGTGGCAACAGGATTCACCAAGTCCAGGTGAGGCCCAGTTGGCGATCAGTCACCAGATCCAGGTGCGGACCAGCTAAGGACCAGATTCACCAGGCCCAAGTGAAGCCCAAGGAGTGACCACAGTCACCAGGTAAGGGTGAGGCCCAGAGGGGGAACCAGAGTAACCAGTTTAGTTTGAGGCCCAGAATGGGACCAGAGGTCACTGGTCAAAATGAGGCCCAGGTGTGGAGTAGAGTATCCAGGTCCCAAAGACGCCTGGGTGAGGACTAGAGTCACTAGAGCCATACAGGCCCAGATGGGGAACAGAATCACTAGGTCCTGTTGAGGCATAGAATAAGACCACAGTCAGCAGTATCACGTGAGACCCTTGTGGGAACCAGAGCCACTCTATCCAGCTGAGTCCCAGGTCCATGTGAGGCCTATGTGAGGACCAGATTCATCAGGTCGAATTGAGGCAACGCTGGGGACAAGAGTCACCAGGTCTGGGTGCGGCCTAGGTGGGGCAAGATTCAGCAGTTCTGAGTTAGGTCAAAGTGGGGACGAGAGACACCAGGTCCAGGTGAGGCCAAACTGAGGACCAGAGTCACCAGATCCAGGCGAGGTCCATGTTGGAACGAGAGTCACCAGGTCAACGAGAGGTCCAGGTGGGGCCAGAGAACCAGATCCAGGTGAAGTCCAGATGGGGACCAGATTCACCAGGTCCAGGTGAGGCCCAGGTGGTGACCAGAGTCCCCGGGTCTGGGACAGGACCAGGTAAGGACCAGATTCACCAGGTCCAAGAGGCCCACGAGGGGAATTGAGTCACCAGCTATGTGTGAGGCCCAGGTGGCAACCCCACTCACCAGGTCAAGGTGAGGCCAACCGGCAGGCCAGAGTCACCATATCCAGGTGAGGCCCTTGGGGACCAGTGTCATCAGGTAAATGTGAGTCTACAAGAACACCACAGTCAACAGGTCCAGGTGTGGTTCATGTGGGAACGAGAATCACCAGGTACAGGTGAGACCCGGGTGGGCACCACAGTCACCAGGTCCAGACTGAGGCATAGGTGTGGGGAACAAAGTCATCAGGACCAGTTGAGGCCAAAGTGTGGAGCAAAGTTTTCATGTGGAGGTGAGGCCCAGGTGGGGAACAGAGTAACCATGTCCCATTGATGCCAGGTGGGAAAAGAGTCACAAGGTCTAGACGAGGCCTAAGTGAGGAGTAGATTCACCAGGTCCTGTTGAGGCCCAGTTGAAGACCAATATCCCAAGCTCTGGGTGAGCCCCAGAGGGGAAACAGACTCACACGGTTCTGGTGATATCCAGGTGGGGACCAGAGTCACCACAACAGGGTGAGGTCCAGAGGGGGACGAGAATCACTAGGTCCAGGTGAGGCCCCGATGTGGAACTGAGAAACCAGGTCCCATGATGCCCATATGAGGACTTTAGTCACCAGGTCCAGGTGACGTCCCTGTGGGAACGAGTCACCTCGTCCCGCTGAGGGCCAGGTGGGACCACAGTCACCAGGTCCCGGTGAGGCCCAGTTATATAAGAGAGTATCCAGCTCCCAAAGATGCCCAGGTAAGGACCAGAGTCAACAGGTCCAGTAGAGGTTCAAATATGGATCAGAGTCATTGTGTTTCAGCTGAGGCAGATGGAGACCAAAGGAACCAGGACCAGGAGACCCCCATATGGGAACCAGACCCACCAGATCCAGGTGAGGCCCAGGTGGGACCACAGTCACAGGGTCCTGGTGAGGCGCAGGTGGCAACAGGATTCACCAAGTCCAGGTGAGGACCAGGTGGCGAACAGTCACCACATCCAGGTGCGGACCAGCTAAGGACCAGATTCTCCAGGCCCAAGTGAAGCCCAAGGGGTGACCAGAGTCACCAGGTAAGGGTGAGTCCCAGAGGGGGAACCAGAGTAGCCAGTTTAGTTTGAGGCCCAGAATGGGACGAGAGGTCCATGGTCAGAGTGAGTCCCAGATGTGGAATAGAGTATCCAGGTCCCAGTGATGCCTGGGTGAGGACCAGAGTCACTAGGACCATGCAGGCCCATATGGGGTACAGAATCACTAGGTCCTGGTGAGGCATAGAATAAAACCACAGTCACCAGTATCAGGTGAACCCAATGTGGGAACAAGAGCCACTCTATCCAGCTGAGTAGCAGGTCCATGTGAGGCCCACGTGAGGACCAGATTCATCAGGTCGAATTGAGGCATAGCTGGGGACAAGAGTCACCAGATCTGGGTGCGGCGTAGGTGGGGCAAGATTCAGCAGTTCTGAGTTAGGTCAAAGTGGGGACGAGAGACGCCAGGTCCAGGTGAGGCCAAACTGAGGACTAGAGTCACCAGATCCAGGTGAGGTCCATGTTTGAAAGAGAATCACCAGGTCCAGCAGAGGTGCAGTTGGGGACCAGAGTCACCATATCCAGGTGAAGTCCAGGTGTGGACCAGAGTCACCAGATCTAGGTGAAGCCCAGGTGGGGACCAGAGTCACTAGGTCCAGATGACGCCCAGGTGAGGACCAGACTTACCAGGTACACGTGAGGCCCCGGTGGGGATCAGAGGCAACAGTTCCATGTGAGGCCGGTTTGGGGACCATGGTCAACATGTCTACTTGAGGCCCAGGTGTGGAACACAGTAAGCAGGTCCAGGTGAGTCCCCGGTTGGGACAAGTGTCACCACGTCCAGTTGAGGAGCAGGTGGGGACAAGGATCACCAGGTACAGGGGAGGCCCTTGAAAGAACCAGAGTCAACAGTTCGAGGTCTGGCGTAGGTGGCAACCAGGGTCAGCAGGTCCAAGTCAGGCCAAAGTGGCGTTCACAGTCTCTAGGGCACGGTGACACCCAGAGGGGAACCAGAGTGACCTGGTCGAGATGAGGTTCAGTTGTGGAACACAGTCACCGTGTCCCAATTTTGCCCAGTTGAGGACCATGGTCAACACGGCCAGGTGAGGCCCAGATGGGGACCGCAGTCCCCAAAAACAGGTGAAGCCCAGGTGGGGACCAGAGTCACCAGATCCAGGGTAGTCTCAGGTGCAGACCAGAATCACCAGGTCCAGGTGAGGTGCAGGTGGCAACCACACTCACCAGGTCCCGGTGAGGCCCTGGTGGGAACCAGAGTCACGAGGTACATGAGAAGCTAGAAACACTGCAGACACCAGGTCCAGATGATGTCCATGTGGGAACGAGAATCACCAGTTACAGGTGAGGACCAGTTGGGGATCTGACACACCTTGTCCAGGTGAGACCCTGGTGGGAACCAGTGACACCCTGTCCAGGTGTGGCCTAGGTGAAGACCAGAGTTAATAGTTCCACCTGGGTCACTGTTAGTGAACAGTGTAACCATATCCTGATGCTACCCTGGTGGGTACCAGAGACACCAGGTCCTGGTGAGGGTCAGGAGGGACCAGAGACATGAGGTCCAGGTGAGGTTCCATTGGGATCCACAGTCACCAGGTCTGGTGAGGCCATGCTTAGGATCAGAGTCACCAGCTAGAGGCGAGGACCAGGTGGAGCCAGAGTCACCTGGGACAGAAGAGGCCAAGGTCAGGACCAGAGTTACCAGAATCAGGTCAGTCCCAGTGGGGAATAGAGTAACCATGTCCCAATGATGCCCAGGTAGAACCAGAGTCACCAGGTCCAGATGAGGCGCAGGTGGGGAGCATATTCACTAGGTCCCGGTGAGGCCCAGTTGAGGACCAAAATGCCCAGGTCTAGTTGAGGCCTACAGGGGTACCAGATTCACCTGGTCTAGGTGACATCCAGATGGGGACCAGAGTCACCATGTCAGGGTGAGGCCCAGAGGGGATCCAGAGTGATCATGTCAGGTGAGGGTCAGGTGTGGAACAGAGTATCCAGGTCATAATGGTCCACAGGTGAAGACCAGAGTCACCAGATCCGGGTGAGGCCCACATAGCATCAGACTCACCAGTACCAGGTGAGGCCAAGAATGAGTCCACAGCAATCAGGTCCCGGTGGGGAACAAAGTCACCAGGACTGGGTGAGGCGCAGATGGGGACCAGATTCACCAGGTCCAGGTGATTCCCAGGTGGTGACCAGAGTTACCATTTCCGGGTGAGGACCAGGTAAGGTCCAGATTCACCAGGTCCAAGTGAGGCCCACGTGGGGACCTGTGTCACCGGTATGGGTGAGGCCCAGATGGCAACCCCACTCACCAGGTCCAGGGGAGGCCAACCTTCCGGCCATGCAGAGGAACCGTGTCCCGATAATGCCCAGGTATGGACCAGAGTTACGAGTTGCAGGTGAGGCCCTAATGGGGACCGGAGTCACCAGGTAAATGTGAGTCTACAAGAACACCACAGTCACCAGGTCCACATGTGGTTCATGTGGGAACAAGTGTCACCAGGTCCAGGTGAGACCCAGGTGGGGACCACAGTCAACAGGTCCAGATTGAGGACTAGGTGGGGGACCAGAGTCATCAGGACCAGTTGAGGCCAAAGTGCGGAGCAAAGTTATCATGTCCAGGTGAGGCTCAGGTGGGGAACAGAGTAACCATGTCCCATTGATGCCAGGTTTGAAAAGAGTCACAAGGTCCAGACTAGGCCTAAGTGAGGAGTAGATTCACCAGGTTCTGTTGAGGCCCAGTTGAGGAGCAGTGTCCCCAGCTCCGGGTGAGTCCCAGAGGGGGACCAGAGTCACCCGGTTCTGGTGATATCCAGCTGGAGACCAGAGTCACCACGTCAGGGTGAGGCCTAGAGCGGGACGAGTATCACTAGGTCCAGGTGAGACCCCGATGTGGAACTGAGAAACCAGGTCCCATGATGCCCATATGAGGACCTGAGTCACCAGGTCCAGGTGAGATCCCTGTTGGAACCAGGCACCTCGTCCAAGTGAGGCCCAGGTGGGACCACAGTCACCAGGTCCAGGTGAGGCCCAGGTATATAAGTGAGTATCCAGGTCCCAATGAGGCCAGGTAAGGACCAGAGACAACAGATCCAGGATAGGCCCAAATATGGATCAGAATCATTGTTTTCCAGGTGAGGCCAGATGGAGACCACAGGAACCAGGTCCAGGAGAGACCAATATGGGAACCAGAGCCACCAGATCCATGTGAGGTCCAGGTGGGAACACAGTCACAAGGTCCAGGTGAGGCGCAACTGGCAACAGGATTCACCAAGTCCAGGGGAGGCCCAGGTGGCGACCAGTCACCACATCCAGGTGCGGACCAGCTAAGGTCCAGATTCACCAGGCCCAAGGGAAGTCAAAGGGGTGACCAGAGTCACCAGGTAAGGGTGAGGCCCAGATCGGTAACCAGAGTAACCAGTTTAGTTTGAGGCCCAGAATGGGACCAGAGGTCCCTGGTCAGAGTGAGGCCCAGGTGTGGAATAGAGTATCCAGGTCCCAATGATGCCTGGGTGAGGAACAGAGTTACTAGGGCCATGCAGGCCTAGATGGGGAACAGAATCACCAGGTCTTGGTGAGGCATAGAATAAGACCACATTCAGCAGTATCAGGTGAGCCCCTGTGGGAACCAGAGCCACTCTATCCAGCTGAGTCCTAGGTCCATGTGAGATCCACGTGAGGACCAGATTCATCAGGTCGAATTGAGGCATAGCTGGGGACAAGAGTCACCAGGTCTGGGTGCGGCCTAGGTGGGGCAAGATTCAGAAGTTCTGAGTTAGGTCAAAGTGGGGAAAAGAGTCAACAGGTCCAGGTGAGGCCAAACTGCGGACCAGAGTCACCAGGTCCTGGTGAGGTCGAGGTGGGGACCAGTGTCATCAGATCCAGTTGAAGTCCAGGTAGGGACCAGAGACACGAGATCCAGTTGAAGTCCAGGTGGGGACCAGAGTCACTAGGTCCAGATGAGGTCCAGGGGAGGATCAGAGTTACCAGGTACACGTGAGGCCCCGGTGGGGATCAGAGGCAACAGGTTCATGTGAGGCCGGCTTGGGGACCATGGTCAACAGATCTACTTGAGTCCCAGGTGTGGAACACAGTAAGCAGGTCCAGGTGAGTGCAACCTGTAGGCCATATAGTGGAACCATGACCCGATGATGCCGAGGTAGTGACCAGAGTTACCAGGTCCAAATCAGGCCCACATGGAGCATATTCACTAGGTCCAGTTGAGGTCCAGTTGAGGACCAGAGTCACCAGATCGGGTTGAGGCATAGAGGAGTACCAGTATCACCTGGTCCAGGTGACATCCAGATGGGGACCAGAGTCACCAGGTCAGGGTGAGACCCAGAAAGGTTCCAGAGTCATCAGTTCCAGATGAGGCTCAGGTGTGGAACAGAGTCTCCAGGTACCAATAACTCCCAGGTGAGGACCAGAGTCACCAGATCTCGGAGTCGCGCATATAGGATCAGAGTCACCAGTTCCAGGTGAGGCCAAGAATGGGACCACAGCAATCAAGTCCAGGTGGGGAACAAAGTCACAAGGACTGGGTGAGGCCCAGATGGGGACCAGATTCACCAGGTCCAGGTGAGGCCCCGGTGTGACCACAGTCATCAGGTCCAGGTGAGGCCCAGGTATATAAGAGAGTATCCAGGTCCCAATGATGCCCAGGTGGAACCAGAGTCACCAGGTTCAGATGAGGCGCAAGAGGGGAGCATATCCACTAGGTCCCGGTGAGGCCCAGTTGACGACCACAGTCACCAGGTCTAGTTGAGGCCTAGAGGGGTACCACATTCACCTGGTCTAGGTGACATCCACATGGGGACCAGAGTCACCATGTCAGGGTGAGGTCCAGAGGGGATCCAGAGTAATCATGTCCAGGTGAGGCTCAGGTGTGGAACAGAGTATCCAGATCATAATGGTCCACAGGTGAGGACCAGATTCACCAGATCAGGGGGAGGCCTAGTTAGGATCAGAGTCACCGTTTCCAGGTGAGGCCAAGAAGGAGTCCACAGCAATCAGGTCCAGGTGGGGAACAAAGTCACCAGGACTGGGTGAGGCCCAGATTGGGACCAGATTCACGAGGCCCAGGTTATTCCCAGGTGGTGACCAGACATAACAGTTCCGGGTGACGACCAGGTAAGGACCAGATTCACCAGGTCCAAATGAGGCCCACGTGGGGACCTGAGTCACCAGGTATTTATGAGGCCAGGTGGCAAGGCACCCCAGGTCCAGGTGAGGCCAACCTGCAGGCCATGCAGAGGAACCATGTCCCGATGATACCCAGGTAAGGACGAGAGTTACAACATCCAGGTGAGGCCAACCTGCAGGCAATGCAGTGGAACCATGTCCCGATGATGCCCAGTTAGGGACTAGAGTCACCAGGTCAGGGAGAGGCCCAGAGAGGATCCAGAGTCATCATGTCCAGGTGAGGCTCAGGTGAGGAACAGAGTCACCAGGTACCAATGATGCCCAGGTGAGGGCCAGAGTCACCAGATCTGGGTGACGCGCAGATAGGTTCAGAGTCACCAGTTCCAGGTGTGGCCAAGAAAGAGTCCACAGCAATCAGGTCCAGGTGGGGAACAAAGTCACCAGTACTGGGTGAGGCCTAGATGGGGACCAGATTCACCACATCAGGGTGAGGCCCAGAGTGGGACGAGAATCACTAGGTCCATGTGAGGCCCCGATGTGGAAGTGAGAAACCAGGTCCCATGGCGCCCATATGAGGATCTGAGTCACCAGGTCCAGGTGAGCTCACTGTGGGAACCAGTCACCTCGTCCAGGTGAGGCTCAGGTGGGACCACAGTCACCGGTCCAGGTGAGGCCCAGGTATATAACAGAGTATACAGCTCCCAGTGACGCCCAAGTAAGGACCAGAGTCAACAGGTACAAGAGAGGCCCAAATATTGTTTAGAGTCATTGTGTTCCAAGTGAGGCCAGATGGAGACCTCAGGAACCAGGTCCAGGAGAGCCCCATATGGGAACCAGAGCCACCAGATCCAGGTGAGGTCCAGGTGGGACCACAGTCACCAGGTCCAGGTGAGGCACAGGTGGCAACAGGATTCACCAAGTCCAGGAGAGGCCCAGGTGGTAACCAGTCACCAGATCCAGGTGCGGACCAGCTAAGGACCAGATTCACCAGACCCTAGTGAAGCCCAAGGGGTGACCAGAGTCACCAGGTAAGGGTGAGGCCCAGAGTGGAATCAGAGTAACCAGTTTAGTTTGAGGCCCAGAATGGGACCAGAATTCCCTGGTCAAAGTGAGGCACAGGTGTGGAATAGAGTATCCAGGGTGAGGATCATTGGGTCCATCACCCAATGATGCCTGGGTGAGGACCAGAGGCACTAGGGCCATGCAGGCCCAAATGGGGAACAGAATCACTACGTCCTGGTGAGGCATAGAATAAGACCACAGTCAGCAGTATCAGGTGTGCCCCTTGTGGGAACCAGAGCCACTTTATCCAGCTGAGTCCCAGGTCCATGTGAGGCACACGTGAGGACCAGATTCATCAGGTCGAATTTAGGCATAGTTAGGGATAAGAGTCACCAGGTCTGGGTGCGGCCTAGGTGGGGCAAGATTCAGCAGTTCTGAGTTAGTTCAAAGTGGGGACGAGAGACACCAAGTCCAGGTGAGGCCAAACTGTGGACCAGAGTCACCAGATCCACATGAGGTCCATGTTGGAAAGGAGTCACCAGGTCCAGGAGAGGTCCTGGGGTGGACCAGAGTCACCAGATCCAGGTGAAGTCCAGGTGGGAACCAGAGTCACTAGGTCCAGATGAGGCCCAGGTGAGGACCAGAGTTACCAGGTACACGTGAGGTCCCGGTGGAGATCAGAGGCAACATGTCCATGTGAGGCTGGCTTGGGGACCATGGTCATCAGGTCTACTCGAGGCCCAGGTGTGGAACACAGTAAGCAGGTCCCGGTGAGGGCCCGGTGGTGACAAGAGTCACCACGTCCAGGTGAGTCCCAGGTGGGGACCAGGATCACCAGGTCCAGGGGAGGCCCTTGAAAGAACCAGAGTCAACAGTTCGAGGTCAGGCGCAGGTGGCAACCAGGGTCAGCAGGTCCAAGTCAGGCCAAAGTGGGGTTCACAGTCACTAGGACATGGTGACACCCAGAGGGGGACCAGAGTCACTTGGTCCAGGTGAGGCCACTTGTGGAACACAGTCACCGGGTCCCAATTTTGCCCAGTTGAGGAAAACCCCACTCACCAGGTCCAGGTGAGGCCAACCTGCAGGCCATGCCGTGATACCATATCCCGATGATGCCCAGGTACGGACTAGTGCCACCAGGTCCAAATGAGGCCCAGATGGGGTATATTCACTAGGTCCAGGTGAGGCCCAGTTGAGGACCAGAGTCACCAGATCACCTTGAGCCCTAGAGGTGTACCAGAATCACCTGGTCCAGGTGATATCCAGATGGGGACCAGAGTCACCAGGTCAGAGTGAGTCCCAGAGTGGTTCCAGAGTCATCATGTCCCGGTGAGGCTCAGGTGTGGAACAGACTAACCAGGTATCAATGATGCCCAGGTGAGGACCAGAGTCACCAGATCTGGGTGAGGCCCAGTTAGGATCAGAGTCACCAGTTCCAGGTGAGGCCAAGAAAGCGTCCACAGCAATCAGGTCCAGGTGGGGAACAAAGTCACCAGGACTGAGTGAGGACCAGGTAAGGACCAGATTCACCAGGCCCAGGTGATTCCCAGGTGGGGACCTGTGTTACCAGGTAAGGGTGAGGTCCAGGTGACAACCCCACTCACCAAGTCCAGGTGAGGCCAACCTGCAGGCCATGCAGAGGAACCATGTCCCGATAATGCCCAGGTAGGGAACAGAGTTACCAGGTCCAGGTGAGGCCAATATGCAGGCCATGCAGTGGAACCATGTCCCGATGATGCCCAGGTAGGGACCAGAATCACCAGGTCCAAATGAGACCCAGATGGAGAATATTCACTAGGTCCAGTGAGGCCCAGTTGAAGACCACTGTCACCAGATCTGGTTGAGGCTTAGAGGGGTACCAGAATCACCTCGTCCAGGTGACATCCAGATGGGGACCAGAGGCATCAGTTCAGGGAGAGGCCCAGAGTGGTTCCAGAGTCATCATGTCCAGGTTAGGCTCAGGCGTGGAACAGAGTCACCAGGTACCAATGATGCTCAGGTGAGGCCCAGAGTCACCAGATCTGGGTGACGCGCAGATAGGATCAGAGTCACCAGTTCCAGGTGAGGCCAAGAAAGAGTCCACAGCAATGAGGTCCACGTGGGGAACAAAGTCACCAGGACTGGGTGAGGCCCAGATGGGGACCAGATTCACCAGGTCCAAGTGAGGCCCAGGTGGTGACCAGAGTCCCCGGGTCTGGGACAGGACCTGGTAAGGACCAGATTCACCAGGTCCAAGAGACCAACGTGAAGACATGAATCACCAGGTATGGGTGAGGCCCAGGTGGCAACCCCACTCACCAGGTCCAGGTGAGGCCAACCAGCAGGCCAGAGTCACCAGATGCAGGTGAGGCCCTTGTGGGTACCGGACTCACCAGGTAAATGTGAGTCTACAAGAACACCACAGTCACCAGGTCCAGGTGTGATTCATTTGTGAACGAGAGTCACCAGGTCCAGGTGAGACCCAGGTGGGGACCACAGTCACCAGGTCCTGATTGAGGCCTAGGTGGGGGGACCAGAGTCATCAGGACCAGTTGAGGCCAAAGTGCGGAGCAAAGTTATCATGTCCAGGTGAGGCCCAGGTGGGGAACAGAGTAATCATGTCCCATTGATGCCAGGTGGGAAAAGAGTCACAAGTTCCAGACGAGGCCTAAGTGAGGAGTAGATTCACCAGGTCCTGTTGAGGCCCAGTTGAGGACCAGTGTCCCCAGCTCTGGGTGAGTCCCAGAGGGGGACCACAGTCACCAGGTTCTGGTGATATCCAGGTGGGGACCAGAGTCACCACGTCAGGGTCAGGCCCAGAGGGGGACCAGAATCACTAGGTCCACTTGAGGCCCCGATGTGGAACTGAGAAACCTGGTCCCATGATGCCCATATGAGGACCTGAGTCACGAGGTCCAGGTGATGTCCCTGTGGGAACCAGTCACCTCGTCCCGGTGAGGTCCAGGTGGGACGACAGTCACCACGTCCAGGTGAGGACCAGGTATATAAGAGAGTATCCAGGCCCCAATGATGCCCAGTTAAGGACCAGAGTCAACAGGTCCAGGAGAGGCACAAATATGCATCAGAGTCATTGTGTTCCAGGTGAGGCCTGATGGAGACCACAGGAACCAGGTCCAGGAGAGCCCCATATGGGAACCAGAGCAACCAGATCCAGGTGAAGTCCAGGTTGGACCACTGTCACAAGGTCCAGGTGAGGCGCAGGTGACAACAGGATTCACCAAGTCCAGGTGAGGCCCAGGTGTCGACCACTCACCATAAAGAAGTGAGGACAAGCTAAGGACCGGATTCACCAGGCCCATATGATACCCAAGGGGTGTCCAGAGTACCAGGTAAGGGTGAGGCCCAAAGCGGAACCAGTAACTAGTTTAGTTTGAGGCCCAGAATGGGACCAGAGGTCCCTGGTCAAAGTGAGGCCCAGGTGTGGAATATAGTTTACAGGTCCCAGTGATGCCTGGGTGAGGACCAGAGTCACTAGGGCCATGCAGGCCCAGATGGGGAACAGAATCACTAGGTCCTGGTGAGGCATAGATAAGACCACAGTCACCAGTATCAGGTGAGCCCCTTGTGGGAACCAGAGCCACTCTATTCAGCTGAGTACAAGGTCCATGTGAGGACCACGTGAGGACCAGATTCATCAGGTCGAATTGAGGCATAGCTGGGGACAAGTGTCACCAGGTCTGGGTGCGGCCTAGGTGGGGCAAGATTCAGCAGTTCTGAGTTAGGTCAAAATGGGGACGAGAGATACCAGGTCCAGGTGAGGCCAAACTGAGTACCAGAGTCACCAGATCCAGGTGAGGTCCATGTTGGAAAGAGAGTCACCAGGTCCAGGAGAGGTCCAGGTGGGGACGAGAGTCACCAGATCTAGGTGAAGCCCAGGTGGGGACCAGTCAACAGATCGAGGTGAAGCCCAGGTGGGGACCAGAGTCACTAGGTCCAGATGAGGCCCAGGTGAGGACCAGAGTTACCAGGTACACGTGAGGCCCCGGTGGGGATCAGAGGCAACAGGTCCATGTGAGGCCGGCTTGGGGACCATGGTCAACAGGTCTACTTGAGGCCCCGGTGTGGAACACTGTAACCAGGTCCAGGTGGGTCCCCGGTGTTGACAAGGGTCACCACGTCCAGGTGAGGCTCAAGTTGGGACCAGGATCACCAGGTACAGGGGAGGCCCTTGAAAGAACCACAGTCAACAGTTCGAGTTCAGGCGCAGGTGGCAACCAGGGTCAGCATGTCCAAGTCAGGCCAAAGTGAGGTTCACAGTCACTAGGGCACGGTGAGACCCAGACAGGGACCAGAGTCTCCTGGTCCAGGTGAGGTCCAGATGTGGAACACAGTCTCTGGTTCCCAATTTTGCGAGTTGAGGACCATGGTCAACAGGGCCAGGTGAGGCCCAGATGGGGACTGGAGTCCCCATATCCAGGTGAAGCCAAGGTGGGGACCACAGTCACCAACTCCAGGTTTGTCTCAGGTTCAGACCAGAATCACCAGGTCCAGGTGAGGTGCAGGTGGCAACCACACTTACCAGGTCCCGGTGAGGCCCTGGTGGGGACCATAGTCACGAGGTACATGAGAAGCTAGAAACACTGCAGCCACCAAGTCCACATGATTCCATGTGGGAACGAGAATCAGCAGTGACAGGTGAGGCCCAGGTGGGGATACGACTCACCATGTCCACGTGAGACCCAGGTGGGAACCAGTGTCACCATGTGCAGGAGTGGCCCATGTGAAGACCAGAGTTAATAGGTCCTGCTGGGTCACTGTTAGTGTACAGTGTAACCATATCCTGATGCTACCCAGGTGGGTACCAGAGACACCAGGTCCTGGTGAGGCCCAGGTGGGACCAGAGACATTAAGTCCAGGTGAGGTCTCGATGGGAACCACAGTCACCAGGTCAGGTGAGGCCATGCTTAGGATCAGAGTCACCAGTTACAGGTGTGGCCCAGGTGGAGCCAGAGTCACGTGGTACAGAAGAGGCCAAAGTCCGGACCAGAGTTACCAGGATCAGGTCAGTCCCACTGGGGAATAGAGTAACCATGTCCCGATGATGCCCAGGTAGAAACAGAGTCACCAGGTCCAGATGGGGCGCAGGTGGGCAGCATGATCACTAGGACCCAGTGAGGCCCAGTTGAGGACCAGAGACACCAGATATGGTTGAGGCCTAGAGGGGTACAAGAAACACCTGGTCCAGGTGACATCCAGATGAGGACCAGAGTCACCAGGTCTGGATGAGGCCCAGAATGGTTCCAGAGTCATCATGTCCAGGTGAGTCCCCAGGTACCAATGATGCCCAGGTGAGGACTACAGTCACCAGGTCTGGGTGACCCGCAGATAGGATCAGAGTCACCAGTTCCTTAGGCCAAGAAAGAATCCACAGCTGAGGCCAACCTACAGGCCATGCAGTGGATCCATGTCCCGATGATGCCCAGGTAGGGACCAGAGTCACCAGGTCCAAATGAGGCCCAGATGGAGCATATTCAATAGGTCCAGGTGAGGCCCAGTTGAGGACCAGAGTCACCAGAACTGGTTGAGGCCGAGAGGGGTACCAGAATCACCAGGTCAGGGTTAGGCCCAGAGTGGTTCGAGAGTCCAGAGCCTCATGTCCAGGTGAGGCTCAGGTGTGGAACAGAGTCACCAGGTACCAATGATGCCCAGTGTGGACCAGAATCACAGGGTCTGGGTGACAAGCAGATAGGATCAGAGTCACCAGGTCCAGGTGAGGCCATGAAAGAGTCCACAGCAATTAGGTCAAGGTGGGGAACAAAGTCACCAGGACTGAGT
The DNA here is from genome assembly GCF_011100685.1 of Canis lupus familiaris. Classification (NCBI taxonomy): domain Eukaryota; kingdom Metazoa; phylum Chordata; class Mammalia; order Carnivora; family Canidae; genus Canis; species Canis lupus. The sequence continues at coordinate 98,508 of NW_023330413.1, forward strand.
GAGGCCCAGATGGGGGACCGGAATCACCAGGTCCAGGTGAGGCCTACGTGGTGACCAGAGTCCCCGGGTCTGGGAGAGGAGAAGGTAAGGACCAGATTCACCAGGTCCAAGAGGCACAGGTGGAGACGTGAGTCACCAAGTATGGGTGAGACCCAAGTGGCATCCCCACTAACCAGGTCCATGTGAGGCCAACCTGCAGGCCAAGTCACCCGTTTCACGTGAGGCCCTAGTGGGGACTGGAGTCACCAGTTAAAAGTGATTCTACAAGAACAACACAGTCACCAGGACCTGGTGTGGTTCATGTGGGAACGAGAGTCACCAGGTCCAGGTGAGACCCAGGTGGGGACCACAGTCACCAGGTCCAGATTGAGGCCTAGGTCGGGGGACCAGAGTCATCAGGACCAGTTGAGGCCAAAGTGTGGAGCAAAGTATCATGTCCATGTGAGGCACAGGTGGGAAGAGTAACCATGTCCCATTGATGCCAGGTGGGAAAAGAGTCACAAGGTCCAGACGAGGCCTTAGTGAGGAGTAGATTCACCAGGTCCTGTTGAGGGCCTAGTTGAGGACCAGTGTCCCCAGCTCCGGGTGACTCCCAGAGGGTGACCAGTGTCACCCGGTTCTGGTGACATCCAGGTGGGGACCAGAGTCACCACATCAGGGTGAGGCACAGAGAGGGACGAGAATCACTAGGTACAGATGAGACCCCGATGTGGAACTGAGAACCCTGGTCCCATGATGCCATATGAGGACCTGAGTCACCAGGTCCAGGTGAGGTCCCTGTGGGAACCAGTCACCTCGTCCAGGAGAGGCCAGGTGGGACCACAGTCACCAGGGCCAGGTGAGGCCCAGGTATATAGAGAGTATCCAGGTCCCCAGTGATGCCCAGGTAAGGACCAGAGTCAACAGGTCCAGGAGAGGACCATATATGGATCAGAGTCATTGTGTTCCAGATGAGGCCAGATGGAGACCACAGGAACCAGGTCCAGGAGAGCCCCTTATGGGAACCAGAGCCAACAGATCCGGGTGAGGTCCAGTTGGGACCACAGTCACAAGGTCCAGGGGAGGCGCAGTGGCAACAGGATTCACCAAGTCCAGGTGAGGCCCAGGTGGCCACCAGTCACCAGATCCAGATGCGGACCAGCTAAGGACCAGATTCACCAGGCCCAAGTGAAGCCCAAGGCGTGACCAGAGTCACCAGGTAAGGGTGAGTCCCAGAGGGGAACCAGAGTAACCACTTTAGTTTGAGGCCCAGAATAGGACCAGAGGTCCCTGGTCAAAGTGAGGCCCAGATGAGGAATAGAGTATCCAGGTCCCAATGATGCCTGGGTGAGGACCAGAGTCACTAGGGCCATGCAGGCCCAGATGGGGAACAGAATCACTAGGTCCTGGTGAGGCATAGAATAAGACCACAATCACCAGTATCAGGTGTGCCCCTTGTGGGAACTAGAGCCACTCTATCCAGCTGAGTCCCAGGTCCATGTGAGCCCCACGTCAGGACCAGATTCATCAGGTTGAATTGAGGCATAGCTGGGGACAAGAGTCACCAGGTCTGTGTGCGGCCTAGGTGGGGCAAGATTCAGCAGTTCTGAGTTAGGTAAAAGTGGGGACGAGAGACACCAGTCCAAGTGAGGCCAAACAGAGGACCAGAGTCACCAGATCCAGGTGAGGTCCATGTTGGAAAGAGAGTCACCAGGTCCAGGAGAGGTCCAGGTGGGGACCAGAGTCACCAGATCCAGGTGAGGTACAGGTGGGGACCAGAGTCACCAGATCCAGGTGAAGCCCAGGTGGGGACCAGAGTCACTAGGTCCTGATTAGACCCAGGTGAGGATCAGAGTTACCATATACACGTGAGCCCCCGGCGGGGATCAGAGCCAAAAGGTCCACGTGAGGCCGGCTTGGGGACCCTCGTCAACAGGTCTACCTCAGGCCCAGGTGTGGAACAAAGTAATCATGTCCAGGTGAGTCCCCGGTGGTGACAAGAGTCACCACGTCCAGTTGAGGACCAATTGGGGACCAGGATCACCAGGTACAGGGGAGGCCCTTGAGAGAACCAGAGTCAACAGTTTGAGGTCAGGCGCAGGTGGCAACCAGGGTCCTGCAAGTCCAAGTCAGGCCAAAGTGGGGTTCACAGTCACTAGGGCCCAGTGAGACCCAGAGGGGGACCAGAGTCACCTGGTCCAGGTGAGATCCAGTTGTGGATACAGTCACCGGGTCCCAATTCTGCACACTTGAGGACCATGGTCAACAGGGCCAGTTTAGGCCCAGATGGGGACCGGAGTCCCCAAATTCAGGTGAAGCCCCAGGTGGGGACCACAGTCACCAGATCCAGGGTAGTCTTCAGGTGGAGACCAGAATCACCAGGTCCTGGTGAGTTGCAGGTGGCAACCACACTCACCAATCCCGGTGAGGCCCTTGTGGGGACCAGAGTCACGAGGTACATGAGACGCTAGTAACACTGCAACCACCAGGTCCACATGATGTCCATGTGGGAACGAGAATTACAAGTTACAGGTGAGGAGCAGGTGGGGATCTGAGTCACCATGTCCAGGTGAGACCCTGGTGGGAACCAGTGTCTCCATGTCCAGGTGTGGACCAGGTGAAGACGAGAGTTAATAGGTCCGGCCGCGTCACTGTTGTGAACAGTGTAACCATATCCTGATGCTACTCAGGTGGGTACCAGATACAAGTCCTGGTGAGTCCCCAGTTGGGACCAGAGACATGAGGTCCCAGGTGAGGTACCGATGGAAACCACAGTCACAGGTGAGGTGAGGCCATGCTTAGGATCAGAGTCACCACTTACAGGTGAAGTCCCAGGAGGAGCCAGAGTCCACATGGCACAGAAGAGGCCAAAGTCAGGACCAGAGTTACCACGATCAGGTCAGTCCCACTGGGAATAGAGTACCACGTCCCCATAATGCCCAGTTAGAACCACAGTTACCAGGTCCAGGTGTGGCCAACCTAAAGCCATGCAGTGGAACCTTGTCCCGATGATGCCCAGGTAGGGAAGAGAGTCACCAGGTCCAAATGAGGCCCAGATGGAGCATATTCACTAGGTCCAGACGAGGCCCAGCTGAGGACCACAGACACCAGATATGGTTTAGACCTAGAGGGGTACCAGAATCACCTGGTCCAGGAGACATCCAGATGGGACCAGAGTATCCATGCCTGAGTCACGCGCAGAGAGGATAAGAGTCACCAGTTCCAGGTGAGGCCAAGAAAGAGTCCAAAGCAATCAGGTCCTGGTGGGGAACAAACTCACCAGGACTGGTTGAGGCCCAGATGGGGTAGAGGATTCACCAGGTCCAGGTGAGGCCCAGGAGGTGACCAGAATCTCCCGGGTCGGGGAGTGGACCATGTAACGACCAGATTCACCAGGTCCAAGAGAACCACGTGGGTTCCTGAGTCATCAGGTATGGGTGAAGCTCAGGTGGCAACCCCACTCACCAGGTCCAGGTGAGGCCAACCTGCAAGCCAGAGTCACCAATCCAGGTGAGGCCCTAGTGGGGTCCGGTGTCACCAGGTAAATGTGAGTCTACAAGAAAACAACAGTCACCAGGTCCAGGTGTGTTTCATGTGGGAACGAGAGTCACCAGGTCCAGGGGAGACCCAGGTGGGGACCACAGTCACCAGGTCCAGATTGAGGCCTCGGTGGGGGGACGAGAGTCATCAGGAGCAGTTGAGGCCAAAGTGTGGAGCAAAGTTATCATGACGAGGTGAACCCAGGTGGGGAAGAGAGTAACCAAGTCCCATTGATGCCAGGTGGGAAAAGAGTCACAAGGTCCAAACGAGGCCTAAGTGAGGAGTAGATTCACCAGGTCCTGTTGAGGCCCAGTTGAGTGCCAGTGTCCCAGCTCCGGGTGAGTCCCAGAGGGGGACCAGAGTTACCCGGTTCTGGTGACATCCAGGTGGGGACCAGAGTCACCACGTCAGAGTGAGGCCCAGAGTGGGACGAGAATCACTAGGTCCAGGGCAGGCCCCGATGGGGAACTGAGAAACCAGGTCCCATAATGTCCATATGAGGACCTGAGTCACCAGATCCAGGTGAGGTCCCTGTGGGAACCAGTCACCTCATGCAGGTGAGGCCCAGGTGGGACCACAGTCACCAGGTCCAGGTGAGGTCCAGGTATATAAGAGTGTTCCCAGGTCCCAATGATGCCCAGGTAAGTACCAGAGTCAACAGGTCCAGCAGAGGGCAAATATGGAACAGAGTCATTGTGTTCCAGGTGAGGCCAGATGGAGACCACAGGAACCAGGTCCAGGAGTGCCCCATATGGGAACCAGAGCCACCAGATCCAGGTGATGTCTGGGTGGGACCACAGTCACTAGGTCCAGAAGAGGCGCAGGTGGCAACAGATTTCACGAAATCCAGGTGAGGCCCAGGTAGCGACCGGTCACCAGATCCAGGTGCGGAACAGCTAAGGACCAGATTCACCAGGCCCAAGTGAAGCCCAAGGGGTGACCAGAGTCACCAGGTAGGGGTGACGCCCAGAGGGGGAACCAGAATAACCAGTTTAGTTTGAGGCCCAGAATGGGACCCTAGGTCCCTGGTGAAAGTGAGGCGCAGATGTGGAATAGAGTATCCAGATCCCAATGATGCCTGGGTGAGGAAAAGATTTACTAGGGCCATGCAGGCCCAGATGGGGAACAGAATCACTAGGTCCTGGTGAGGCATAGAATAAGACCACAGTCAGCAGTATCAGGTGAGCCCCTTGTGGGAACCAGAGCCACTCTATCCAGCTGAGTCCCAGGTCCATGGAGGCCCACGTGAGGACCAGATTCATCAGGTCGAATTGAGGCATAGCTGGGGACAAGAGTCACCATGTCTGTGTGCGGCCTAGGTGGGGCAAGATCAGCAGTTCTGAGTTAGGTCAAAGTGGGGACGAGAGACACCAGGTCCAGGTGAGGCCAAACTGAGGACCATAGTCACCAGATCCAAGTGAGGTCCATGTTGGAAAGTGAGTCACCAGGTCCAGGAGAGGTTCAGGTATGGACCAGAGTCACCAGTTCCAGGTGAAATCCAGGTGGGGACCAGAGTCAACAGATCCAGTTGAAGCCCAGGTGGGGACCAGAGTCACTAGGTCCAGATGAGGCCCAGGTGAGGACCAGAGTCACCAGATCTGAGAGAGGCCCAGTTGGGATCAGAGTTACCACTTCCAGGTAAGGCCAAGAAGGTGTCCAGAGCAATCAGGTCCACGTGGGGAACAAAGTCACCAGGTTAGGTGATGCCCAGGTGGTGACCAGATTTACCAGTTCCGGGTGAGGACTAGGTAAGGACCACATTCACCAGGTCCAAGTGAGGCCCCACGTGGGGACCTGTGTCACCAGGCATGGGTAAGATCCAGGTGAGAACCCCACTCACCAGGTCAAGATGTCCCGATGTTGCCCAGTTAGGGACCAGAGTTACCAGGTCCAGGTGAGGCAAACCAGCAGGTCATGCAGTGGAACCATTTCCAGATGATGCCCAGTGAGTGACCAGAGTCACCAGGTCCAAATGAGGCCCAGATGGAGCATATTCACTAGGTCCAGGTGAGGCCCACTTGAGGACAGAGACACCAGATCTGGTTGAGGCCTAGAGGGATTCCAGAATCACCTGGTCCAGGTGACATCCAGAAGGGGACCAGATCACCAGGTCAGGGTGAGGCCCAGAGAGGTCCCAGAGACATCATGTCCAGGTGAGGCTCAGGTGTGGAACAGAGTGACCAGGTACCAATGATGCCCAGGTGAGGACGAGAGTCACCAGGTCTGGGTGACGCACAGATCGGATCAGAGTCACCAGTTCAAGGTGAGGGCAAGAAAGAGTCCAGAGCAATCAGGTCCCAGTTGGGGAACATAGTCACCAGGACTGGGTTAGGCCCAGATGGGGACCAGATTCACCAGGTCCAGGTGAGGCCCATGTTGTGACCAGATTCCCCGGGTCTGGAGAAGTCCATGTAAGGGCCAGATTCACCAGGTCCAAGAGGCCCATGTGGGGACCTGAGTCACCAGGTATGGGTGAGGCCCAGGTGGCATCCCACTAATCAAGTCCAGGTGAGGCCAACCTGCAGGCCAGAGTCACCAGGCCCAGGGGAGGCCCAAGGGGTGACCAGAGTCACCAGGTAAGGGTGAGGTTAAGAGGGGGAACCAGAGTAACCAGTTTAGTTTGAGGCCCAAATGGGACCAGCGGTTCCTGGTAAAAGTGAGGCCCAGGTGTGGAATAGAGTATCCAGGTCCCAATGATGTCTCAGTGAGGACCAGAGTCACTAAGGACATGCAGGCCCAGATGGGGAACAGAATCACTAGTTTCTGGTGAGGCATAGAATAAGACCACATTCAGCAGTATCAGGTGAGCCCCTAGTGGGAACCAGAGCCACTCTTTCCAGCTGAGTCCCAGGTAAATGTGAGGTCCACGTGAGGACCAGATTCATCAGGTCGAATTGAGGAATAGCTAGGGACAAGAGTCACTAGGTCTGGGTGCGTAATAGGTGGGGGCAAGATTCAGCAGTTCTGAGTTAGGTCAAAGTGGGCAAGAGAGACACCAAGTCCAGGAGAGGTCCAGATTGGGACCAGAGTCACCAGATCCAGGTGAAGTCCAGATGGGGACCAGAGTCTCCAGATCCAGGTGAAGCCCAGGTGGGGACCAGAGTCTCTAGGTCCAGATGAGGCCCAGGTGAGGACCAGAGTTACAAGGTTACACGTGAGGCCCCCGGTGGGGATCAGAGGCAACAGGTCCATGTGAGGGCCGGCTTGGGGACCATGGTCAACAGGTCTACTTGAGGCCCAGGTGTGGAACACAGTAAGCAGGTCCGGTGAGTCCCCATGGTGACAAGAGACACCACGTCCAGGTGAGGCCCAGGTTCGGACCACGATCACCAGGTACAGGGGAGGCCCTTGAAAGAACCAGAGTCAACAGTTCGAGTTCAGGCGCAGGTTTCAACCAGGGTCAGCAGGTCTAAGTCAGGGGAAAGTGGGGTTCACAGTCACTAGGAGAATGTTGAGACCCAGAGGGGCACCAGAGTCACGTGGTCCAGGTGAGGTCCAGTTGTGGAACACAGATACCGCGTCCCAATTTTGCCCAGTTGAGGACCTTGGTCAACAGGGCCTGGTGAGCCTCACATGGGGACGAGAGTCCCCAAATCCAGGTGAAGCCCAGGTGGGGACCACAGTCACCAGATCCAGGGTAGTCTCAGGTGCAGACCAGAATCACCAGGTCAGGTGAGGGTGCAGGTGGCAACCACACTCACCAGGTCCCGGTGAGGGCCCTGGTGGGGACCAGTGTCACAAGGTACATGACAAACTAGAAACACCGCAGCCACCAGGTCCACATGATGTCCATGTGGGAACGAGAATCAACAGTTATAGGTTAGGACCAGGTGGGTATCTGACTCACCATTCTTCCAGGTGAGACCAGGGTGGGAACGAGTGTCACCATGTCCAGGTGTGGCCCAGGTGAAGACCAGAGTTAATAGGTCCGGCTGGGTCACTGTTAGTGAACAGTGTAACCATATCCTGATGCTACCCGAGGTGGGTACCAGAGACACCAGGTTCCTGGTGAGGCCCAGGTGGGACCAGAGACATGAGGTCCAGGTGAGGTCCCGATGGGAACCACAGTCACCAGGTCAGGAGAGGCCATGCTTTGGATCAGAGTCACCAGTTACAGGTGAGGCCCAGGTGGAGCAGAGTCACCATGTCCAGATGAGGCGAAGTTGGGGAGCATAGTCACTACTGTCCCGTTGAGGCCCAGTAGAGGCCCAGAGTCACCAGGTCTAGTTGAGGCCTAGAGGGTCACCAGATTCACCTGGTCTAGGTGCCGTCCAGATGGGGACCAGATTCACCATGTCAGGGAGAGGACCAGAGGGGATCCAGAGTCATCATGTCCAGGTGAGTCTCAGGTGTGGAACAGAGTATCCAGGTCATAATGATCCACAGGTGAGGACCAGAGTCAACAGATCTGGGTGAGGCCCAGTTAGGATCAGAGTCAACAGTTCCAGGTGAGGCTAAGAAGGAGTCCACAGCAATCAGGGCCAGGTGGGAAAAAAGTCACCAGGATTGGGTGAGGCCCAGATGGGGACACAGATTCACCAGGTCCAGGTGATTCCCAGGTGGTGACCAGAGTTACCAGATTCACCAGGTCCAGGTGATCCCCAGGTGGTGAGCAGAATTACCAGATACACCAGGTCCAAGTGAGGCCCACGTAGGGGCCTGTGTCACCAGGTATGGGTGAGGCCCAAGAGGCAACCCCACTCACCAGTTCCAGGTGAGTGCCTACCTGCAGGCCATGCAAAGCAACCGGGTCCCGATAATGCCAAGGTAGGGACCAGAGTTACCAGGTCCAGGTGAGGCCAACCTGCAGGCCATGCAGTAGAAATAGGTCCCCATGATGCCCTGGTAGGGACCAGAGTAACCAGGTCCAAATGAGGCCAAGATGGAGCATATTCACTAGGACCAACCGAGGCCCAGTTGAGGACAAGAGAAACCAGACCTGGTTGAGGCCTAGAGGGGTACCAGAATCCCCTGGTCCAGGTGACATCCAGATGGGGACCAGAGTCACCAGGTCAGGGTGAGGCCCAGAGTGGTTCCAGAGTCATCATGTCCAGGTGAGGCTCAGGTGTGGAACAGAGTCACCAGGTACCAAAGATGCCCAGGTGAGGACCAGAGTCACCAGGCCTGAGTCACGCGCAGAGGATAAGAGTCACCAGTTCCAGGTGAGGCCAAGAAAGAGTCCAAAGCAATCAGGTCCAGGTGTGGAACAAAGTCACCAAGACTGGGTGAGGCCCAGATGGAGAAGAGATTCACCAGGTCCAGGTGAGGCCCAGGTGGTGACCAGAGTCCCTGGGTCTGGGAGAGGACCATGTAAGGACCAGATTCACCAGGTCAAGGAGGACCACGTGTGTTCCTGAGTCACCAGGTATGGGTGAACCTCAGGTGGCAACCCCACTCACCAGGTCCAGATGAGGCCAACCGACAGGCCACAGTCAGCAGAACCAGGTGAGGCCCTAGTGGGGACCGGTTGTCACCAGGTAAATGTGAGTCTACAAGAACACCACAGTCACCAGGTCCAGGTGTGGTTCATGTGGGAACGAGAGTCACCAGATCCAGGTGAGACCCAGGTGGGGGACCACAGTCACCAGGTCCCAGATTGAGGCCTAGGTGGGGGGACCAGAGTCATCAGGACCAGTTGAGGCCCAAAGTGTGGATAAAAGTTATCATGTTCATGTGAGGCCAAGGTGGGGAACAGAGTAACCATGTCCATTGATGCCAGATGGGAAAAGAGTCACAAGGTCCAGACGAGGCCTAAGTGAGGAGTAGATTCACCAGTCCTGTTGAGGACCAGCTGAGGACCAGTGTCCCCAGCTCCGGGTGAGTCCCAGAGGGGGACCAGAGTCACCCGGTTCTGGTGATATCCAGGTGGGGACCGGAGTCACCACGTCAGGGTGAGGCCCAGAGGGGGACATGAATCACTAGGTCCAGGGGAGGCCCCGATGTGGAACTGAGAAACCAGGTCCCATGATGCCCATATGAGGACCTGAGTCACCAGGTCCAGGTGAGGTCCCTGTGGGAACCAGTCACCTCGTCCAGGTGAGGTCCAGGTGGGACCACAGTCGCAAGGTCCAGGTGAGGCGCAGGTGGGCAACAGGAATTCACCAAGTCCAGGTGAGGCCAAGGTGGCGACCAGTCACCAGATCCAGGTGCGGAACAGATAAGGACCAGATTCTCCAGGCCCAAGTGAAGCCCAAGGGGTGACCAGAGTCACCAGGTCAGGGTGAGGGCCAGAGGGGAACCAGAGTAACCAGTTTAGTTTGAGGACCAGAATGGGACCAGAGGTCCCTGGTCAAAGTGAGGCCCAGGTGTGGAATAGAGTATCCAGGTCCCAGTGGCGCCTGGGCGAGGACCAGAGTCACTTATGGCCATGCAGGCCCAGATGGGGAACAGAATCACTAGGTCCTAGTGAGGCATAGAATAAGACCACATTCAGCAGTATCAGGTGAGCCCCTTGTGGGAACCAGAGCCACTCTATCCAGCTGAGTCCCAGGACCATGTGAGGCCCACGTGAGGACCAGATTCATCAGGTCGTATTCAGGCATAGCTGGGGACAAGAGTCACCAGGTCTGGGGGCGGACCTAGGTGGGGCAAGATTCAGCAGTTCTGAGTTAGGTCCAAGTGGGGACGAGAGACACCAGGTCCAGGTGAGGCCAAACTGAGGACCAGAGTCACCAGATCCAGGTGAGGTCCATGTTGGAAAGAGAGTCACGAGGTCCAGGAGAGGTCCAGGTGGAGTCCAGAGGTCACGAGATCCAGGTGAAGTCCAGGTGGGGACCAGAGTCACCAGATCCATGTGAAGCCCAGATGGGGACCAGAGTCACTAGGTCCAGATGAGGCCCAGGTGAGGACTAGAGTTACAGGGACACGTGAGGACCCGGTGGGGATCAGAGTCAACAGGTCCATGTGAGGCCGGCTTGGGGACCATGGTCAACAGGTCTACTTGAGGCCCAGGTGTGGAACACAGTAAGCAGGTCCAGGTGACTACCCATTGGTGACAGGAGTCACCACGTCCAGGTGTGGCCCAGGTCCGACCAGGATCACCAGGTCCAGGGAAGGCCCTTGAAAGAACCAGAGTCAACAGTTCGAGGTCAGGCGCAGGTGGCAACCAGGGTCAGCAGGTCCAAGTCAGCCAAAGTGGGCGTTCACTGTCACTAGGGCACGGATGAGACCCAGAGTGGGACCAGAGTCACCTGGTCCAGGTGAGGTCCAGTTGTGGAACACAGTCCTCCGGGTACCAATTTTGCACAGTTGAGGACAATGGTCAACAGGGCCAGGTGAGGCCCAGATGGGGACCGGAGTCCCCAAATCCAGGTGAAGCCAAGGTGGGGACCACAGGCACCAGATCCAGGGTAGTCTCAGGTGCAGACCAGAATCACCAGGTCCATGTGAGGTGCAGGTGGCAACCACACTCACCCGGTCCCGGTGAGGCCACTGTGGGGACCAGAGACACGAGGTACATGAGAAGCTTGAAACACTGCAGCCACCAGGTCCACATCATGTCCATGTGGGAACGAGGATCACCAGTTACAGGTGAGGACCAGGTGGGGATCCGACTCACCATGTCCAGGTGAGACCCAGATGGGAACCAGTGTCACCATGTCCTGGTGTGCCCCAGGTGAAGACCAGAGTTATTAGGTCCGGCTGGATGAGTGTTAGTGAACAGTGTAACCATATCCTGATGCTACCCAGGTGGGTACCAGAGACACCAGGTCCTGGTGAGGCCCAAGTGTAACTGGAGACATGAGGTCCAGGTGAGGTCCCGATGGGAACCACAGTCACCAGGTCAGGTGAGGCCATGCTTAGGATCAGAGTCACCAGGTACAGGTGAGGCCCAGGTGGACACAGAGTCACCTCTTACAGAAGAGGCCAAAGTCAGGACCAGAGTTACCAGGATCAGGTCAGTCCCAGTGGGTAATACAGTAACCCTGTCCCAATGATGCCCGGGTAGAACCAGAGTCACCAGGTCCATCGAGGCGCAGGTGGGGAGAATATTCACTAGGTCCAGGTGAGGCCCAGATGAAGACCAGAGTCACCAGGTCTAATTGAGGCCTAGAGGGGGTACCAAATTCACCTGGTCTAGGGGACCTCCAGATGGGGACCAGAGTCACCATGTCAGGGTGAGGCCCAGAGGGGATCCAGAGTCATCATGTCCAGGTGAGGTTCAGGTGTGGAACAGAGTATCCAGGTCATAATGGTCCACAGGTGAGGACCAGAGTCACCAGATCTGGGTGAGGCCCAGTTAGGAGCAGAGTCACAATTTTCAGGTGAGACCAAGAAGGAGTCCACAGCAATCAGGTCCAGGTGGGGAACAAAGTCACCAGGACTGGGTGAGGCCCAGATGGGGACCTGATTCACCAGGTCCATGTGATTCCCAGGTGGTGCCAAGAGTTACCAGTTCCGGGTGAGGACAGGTAAGGACCAGATCAACCAGGTCCAAGTGAGGCCCACGTGGAGACCTGTGATCACCAGGTATGGGTGAGGCCCAGGTGGCAAGCCCACTCACCAGGTCCAGGTGACGCCAACCTGCAGGCCATGCAGAGGAACCGTGTCCCGATGATGCCCAGGTAGGACCAGAGTTACCAGGTCAAGAAGAGGCCCACCTGCAGACCATTATGTGGAACCATGTCCCGATGTTGCCCACGTAGGGACCAGAGTCACCAGGTCCAAATGAGGCCCAGATGGAGCATATCATTAGGTCCAGGCTGAGGCCCATTTGAGGACCAGAGTCACCAGATCTGGTTGAGGCCCAGAGGGGTACCAGAATCCCCTGGTCCAGGTGACATCCAGATAGGGACCAGAGTCACCAGTTCCAGGTGAGGCCAGAAAGAGGTCCACAGCAATCAGGTCCAGGTGGGGAACAAAGTCACCAGGACTGTGTGAGACCCAGAAGGGACCAGATTCACCAGGTCCAGCTGAGGCCCAGGTTGTGACCAGAGTCCCCGGGTCCGGAGGAGGAACAGGTAAGGACCAAATTAACCAGGTCCACATGACCCACGTGGGGAACTGAGTCACCAGGTATGGGTGAGGCCCAGGTGGCAACCACACTCACCAGGTCCAGGTGAGGCCCAACCTGCAGGCCAGAGTCACCAGATCCAGGTGAGGCCCTAGTGGGGACGGGAGTCACAAGGTAAATGTGAGTCTACAAGAACACCACAGTCACCAGGTCCAGTAGTGGTTCAGTGTGGGACACTGGAGGTCACCAGGTCCAGCTGAGACCAAGTTGGGGACGACAGTCACCAGGTCCAGATTGAGGCCTAGGTTGGGGGACGAGAGTCATCAGGACCAGTTGAGGCCAAAGTGTGCAGCAAAGTTATCATGTCCAGGTGAGGCCCAGGTGGGGAACAGAGTAACCATGTCCCATTGATGCCAGGTGGGAAAAGAGTCACAATGTCCAGACGAAGCCTAAGTTTGGAGTAGATTCACCAGGTCCTGTTGAGGCCCAGCTGAGGACCACTGTCCCCAACTCCGGTTGTGTCATCCGGTTCTGGTGATATCCAGGTGGGGACCAGAGTCACCAGATCCAGGTAAAATCCAGGTGGGGACCAGAGTCACCAGATCCAGGTGAAGTCCAGGTGGGGACCAGAGTCTCTAGGTGCAGATAAGGCCCAGGTGAGGCCCAGAGTTACCAGGTACACGTGAGGCCCCGGTGGGGATCAGAGGCAACAGGTCCATGTTAGGTGGGCTTGGGGACAATGGTCAAGAGGTGTACTTGAGGCCAGGTGTGGAACACAGTAAGCAGGTCCAGGTGAGTCCCCGGTGGTGACAAAGGTCACCACGTCAAGGTGAGGACCAGGTGGGCACCAGGATCACCAGGTACAGGGGAGGCCCTTGAAAGAACCAGAGTCAACATTTCGAGGTCAGGCGCAGGTGGCAACCCGCGTCAGCAGGTCGAAGCCAGGCCAAAGTGGGTTCACAGTCACAAGGGCGCGGTGAGACCCAGAGGGGGACCAGAGTCACCTGGTCCAGGTGAGGTCCAGTTGTGGAACACAGTACAGGGTCCCAATTTTGCCCAGTTGAGGACCATGGTCAACAGGGCCAGGTGAGGCCTCAGATGGGGACCGGAGTCCCCAAATCCAGGTGAGCCCAGGAGGGAACCACAGTCACCAGATTCAGGGTAGTCTCAGGTGCAGACCAGAATCACCAGGTCCATGTGAGGTGCAGGTGGCAACCACACTCACCAGGTCCCGGTGAAGCCCTGGTGGGGACCAGAGTCACGAGGTATATGAGAAGCTAGAAACACTGCGCCACCAGGTCCACGTGATGTCCATGCTGGAATGAGAATCACCAGTTACACCGTGAGGACCAGGTGGGGATCCGACTCACAATGTCCAGGTGAGACCCAGGTTCGAACCAGTGTTCACCATGTCCAGGTGTGGGCCCAGGTGAAGTCCAGAGTTAATAGGGTCTGGCTGGGTCACTATTAGTGAACAGTGTAACCATATCCTGATGCTACCTATGTGGGTACCAGAGACACCAAGTTCCTGGTTAGGCCCAGGTGTAACCGGAGACATGAGGTCCAGTTTGAGGTCCCGTGGAACCATAGTCACCAGGTCAGGTGAGGCCATGCTTAGGATCAGAGTCACCAGTACAGGTGAGGCCCAGGTGGAGCCAGAGTCTCCCTGGTACAGAAGAGGCCAAAGTCAGGACCAGAGTTACCAGGATCAGGTATCCCTGTGGGAATACAGTAACCATGTCCCATGATGCCCAGGTAGAACCAGAGTCACCAGGTCCATGAGGTGCAGGTGGGGAGAATATTCACTAGGTCCAGGTGAGGCCCAGATGAGGACCAGAGTCACCAGGTCTAGTTGACGCTAGAGGGGTACCAGATTCACCTGGTCTAGGGACATCCAGATGGGGACCAGAGTCACCATGTCAGGTGAGGCCCAGAGGGCATCCAGAGTCATCATGTCCAGGTGAGGTTCAGTGTGGAGAGTATCCAGGTCATAATGGTCCACAGGTGAGGACCAGAGTCACCATATCTGGGTGAGGACCCAGTTAGGCAGAGTCACAGTTCCAGGTGAGGCCAAGAAGAGTCCACAGCAATCAGGTCCAGGTGGGGAACAATCACCAGGACTGGGTGACCCGATGGGGACCAGATTCACCAGGCCAGGTGATTCCCAGGTGACAAGTTACCAGTTCCGGGTGAGAAGGTAAGGACCAGATTCCCCAGGTCCAAGTGAGGCCCACGTGGGACCTGTGTCACCAGGTATGGGTGAGGCCAGGTGAACCCCACTCACCAGGTCCAGGTGATGCCAACCTGCAGGCCATGCAGAGGAACCATGTCCCCTTGATGCCCAGGTAGGGACTGAGTACGAGGTCCAGTGATGCCAACCTGCAGGCCATGTGTGAACCATGTCCCGATGATGCCCAGGTAGGGACCAGAGTCACCAGGTCCAAATGAGGCCCAGATGGAGCATTTCACTAGGTCCAGGGAGGCCGAGTTGAGGACGAAGTCACCAGATCTGGTTGAGGCCTAGAGGGGTACCAGAATCCCCTGGTCCAGGTGACATCCATTGGGGACGAGAGTCACTAGGTCAGGGTTGAGGCCCAGAAAGGTTCCAGAGTCATTATGTCCAGGTGAGGCTCAGCTGTGGAACAGAGTCACCAGGTCCCAATGATGCCCAGGTGAGGACCAGAGTCACCAGATCTGGGTGATGCCAGATAGATTAGAGTCACCAGTTCCAGGTGAGGCCAAGAAAGTGTCCACAGCAATCAGGTCCAGGTGGTGAACAAAGTCACCATGACTGGCTGAGGCCCAGATGGGCACCAGATTCACCAGGTCCAGGTGAGGTCCAGGTGGTGACCAGAGTCCCGGGTCTGGCAGAGGACCAGGTAAGGACCAGATTCACCAGGTCCAAGTGAGGCCCACGTGGGACCTGAGTACCCAGGTATGGGTGAGGCCCAGGTGGCAACCCCACTCACCAGGTCCAGGTGAGGCCAACCTGCAGGCCGAGTCACCAGATCCAGTGAGGCCCTAGGGGGACCGAGTCACCAGTAAATGTGAGTCTACAAGAACAACAGTCACCAGGTCCAGGTGTGGTTCATGTGGGAACGAGAGTCACCAGGTCCAGGTGAGATCCAGGTGGGGACCACAGTCACCGGGTCCAGATTGAGGCCTAGGTTGGGGACCAGAGTCATCAGGACCAGTTGAGGCAAAGTGGAGCAAAGTTATCATGTCTAGGTGAGGCCCAGGTGGGGAACAGAGTAACCATGTCCCGTTGATGCCAGGTGGGAAAAGAGTCACAAGGTTCAGACGAGACCTAAGTGAGGAGTAGATTCACCAGGCCCTGTTGAGATCGCAGTTGAGGACCAGTGTCCCCAGCTCCGGGTGAGTCCCAGAGGGGACCAGAGGCACCCGGTTCTGGTGATATCCAGGTGGGGACCACAGTCACCATGTCAGTGTGCCGCAAGGGGACGAGAATCACTAGTCCAGGTGAGGTCCCCGATGTGGAACTGAGAAACCAGGTCCCATGATGCCCATATGAGGACCTGAGTCACCAGGTCCAGGTGAGGTCCTTGTGGGAACCAGTCACCTCGACCAGGTGAGGCACAGGTGGGACAACAGTCACCAGGTCCAGGTGAGGCCCAGGTATATAAGAGAGTATCCACGTCCCAATAATGCCCAGGTAAGGACCTGAGTCAACAGGTCCAGGAAAGGCCCAAATATGGATCAGTCATTGTGTTCCATGTGAGGCAAGATGGAGACCACAGGAACCAAGTCAAGGAAGCCCCATATGGGAACCAGAGCCAAGAGATCAGGTGAGGTCCAGGTGGGACCACAGTCACAAGGTCCAGTTGAGGCACAGGTGGCAACAGGATTCAACAAGTCCAGGTGAGGCCCAGGTGGCTACCAGTCACCAGATCCAGGTGAGGACAACTAAAGACCAGATTCACCAGGCCCAAGTGAATCCCAAGGTGACCAGAGTCACCAGGTAAGGGTGAGGCCAGAGGGGGAACCAGAGTAAGCAGTTTAGTTTGAGGCCCAGAATGGGATCAGAGGTCCCTTGGCAGTGTGAGGCCAGGTGTGGAATAGAGTATCCAGGTCCCAATGATGCCTGGGTGAGGACCAAGTCCCAAGGGCCATGCAGGCCCAGATGGGGAAGAGAATCACTAGGTCCTGGTGAGGCATAGAATAAAACCACAGTCACCAGTATCAGGTGAGCCCCATGTGGGATCCAGAGCCACTCTATCCAGCTGAGTCCCAGGTCCATGTGAGGCCACGTGAGGACCAGATTCATTAGGTCGAATTGAGGCATAGCTGGGGACAAGAGTCACCAGGTGTGGGTGCGGCCTAGGTGGGGCAAGATTCAGCAGTTCTGAGTTAGGTCAAAGTGGGGACGAGAGACACCAGGTCCAGGTGAGGCCAAACTGAGGACCAGAGTCACCATATCCAGGTGAGCTCCATGTTGGAAAGAGTCACCAGGTCCAGGAGAGGTCCAGCTGGGGACCAGAGTCACCAGATTCAGGTGAAGCCCAGGTTCGGACCAGTCAGTAGGTCCAGATGAAGCCTAGGTGAGGGCCAGAGTTACCAGGTACACGTGAGGCCCCGGTGGGGATAGGAGGCAACAGGTCCATGTGAGGCGGGCTTGGGGACCATGGTCAACAGGTCTACATTAGGCCCAGGTGTGGAACACAGTAACCAGGTCCAGGTGAGCCCCGGTGGTGACAAGAGTCACCACGTCCAGGTGAGGCCCAAGTGGGGACAATGATCACCAGGTACAGGGGAGGCCCTTGAAAGAACCAGAGTCAAATGTTCGAGGTCAGTCGCAGGTGGCAACTGGGGTCAGCAGGTCCATGTCAGGCCAAAGTGGGGTTGACAGTCACTAGGGCACGTTGAGACCCAGAGGGGGACCAGAGTCACCTGGTCCAGGTGAGGTCCAGTTGTGGAACACAGTCTCTGTGTCCCAATTTTGCCCAGTTGAGGACCATTTCACAGGGCCAGGTGAGGCCCAGATGGGACTGGAGTCCCCAAATCCAGGTGAAGCCAAGGTGGGGACCACATTCACCAGCTCCAGGTTTGTCTCAGGTGCAGACCATAATCACCAGGTCCAGGTGAGTTCAGGTGGCAACCACACTCTCCAGGTCCCGGTGAGTCCCTGGTGGGGACCAGAGTCACGAGGTACATGAGAAGCTAGAAACACTGCAGCCACCATTCCACATGATGTCCATGTGGGGGACGAGAATCACACCAGTTACAGGTGAGGCCCAGTGGGGATCCGACTACCATGTCCAGGTGAGATCCAGTTTGGAACCAGTGTCACCATTCCAGGAGTGGCCCAGGTGAAGACCAGAGTTGATAGTCCGTGGGTCACTGTTAGTGTACAATATAACCATATGCTGATGCTACCCAGGTGGGTACCAGAGACACCAGGACCTGGTGACCCCAGGTGGGACCAGACACATGAGGGAAAGAGAGTCACCAGGTCCAAGAGGTCCAGGTGGGTCCAGAGTCACCAGATCCGGTGAAGTCCAGTGGAGACCAGAGTCACCAGATCCAAGTGAAGCCCAGGTGGGGACCAGAGTCTAGGTCCAGATGAGGCCCAGGTGAGGACCAGTGTTACCAGGTACACGTGAGGCCACGGTGGGGATCAGAGGCAACAGGTCCATGTGAGGCGGCTTGGGGACCATGGTCAACAGGTCTACTTGAGGCCCATGTGTGGAACACAGTAACAGGTCCAGGTGAGTCCCCGGTGGTGACAAGAGTCACCACGTCCAGGTGAGACCCAGGTGGGACCAGGATCAGCAGTACAGGGGAGGCCCTTGAAAGAACCATAGTCAACGTTCGAGTCAGGCACAGTTTCAACCAGGTCAGCAGGTCCAAGTCAGGCAAAAGTGGGGTTCAGAGTAATAGGGCAGTGAGACCCAGGAGGACCAGAGTCACATGGTCCAGGTGAGGTCCAGTTGTGGAACAAATCACCGCGTCCCAATTTTGCACGTTGAGGACCATGGTCAACAGGGCCATGTGGGGCCCATATGGGGACCGGAGTCCCCAAATCCAGGTGAAGCCCAGGTGGGGACCAGAGTCACCAGATCCAGGGTAGTCTCAGGTGCAGACCAGAATCACCAGGTCCAGGTGAGGTGCAGGTGGCAACCACACTCACCAGGTCCCGGTGAGGCCCTGGTGGGACCACAGTCACGATACATGAGAAACTAGAAACACTGCAGTCACCAGGTCCACATGATGTCCATGTGGGAACGAGAATCACCATATACAGGTGGACAAGTGTGGGATCCGACTCACCATGTCCAGGTGAGACCCTGGGAACCAGTGTCACCATGTCCAGGTGGCCCAGGTGAAGACCAGAGTAATAGGTCCGGCTGGGTCACTGTTAGTTGAACAGTGTAACCATATCCTGATGCTACTCAGGTGGGTACCAGATACAAGGTCCTGGTGAGGACCCAGGTGGGACCAGAGACAGAGGTCCAGGTGAGGTACCGATGGAACCACATTCACCAGGTCACGTGAGGCCATGCTTAGGATGAGTCACCAGTTACAGGTGAGGCCCAGGTGGAGCCATAGTCACCATGTCCAGATGAGGCGAAGTTGGGAGCATATTCACTATGTCCCGTTGAGGCCCAGTAGAGGACCAGAGTCACCAGTCTAGTTGAGGCCTAGAGGGGTACCAGATTCACCTGGTCTAGGTGCCGTCCAGATGGGGACCACATTCACACCATGTCAAGAGAGGACCAGAGGGGATCCAAGTCATCATGTCCAGGTGAGTCTCAGGTGTGGAACAGAGTATCCAGGTCATAATGATCCCAGGTGAGGACCAGAGTCACAGATCTGGGTGAGGCCCAGTTAGGATCAGAGTCAACAGTTCCAGGTGAGGCTAAGAAGGAGTCCACAATCAGGGCCAGGTGGGGAAAAAAGTCACCAGGACTGGGTGAGGCCCAGATGGGGACACAGATTCACCAGGTCCAGGTGATCCCCAGGTGGTGAGCAGAATTACCAGATACACCAGGTCCAAGTGAGGCCCACGTAGGGGCCTGTGTCACCAGGTATGGGGGCCCAAGAGGCAACCCACTCACCAGTTCCAGGTGAGGCCTACCTGCAGGCCATGCAAAGCAACCGGGTCCCGATAATGCCAAGGTAGGACCAGAGTTACCAGGTCCAGGTGAGGCCAACCTGCAGGCCATGCAGTAGAAATAGGTCCCCATGATGCCCTGGTAGGGACCAGAGTAACCAGGTCCAAATGAGGCCAAGATGGAGCAATTCACTAGGACCAACCGAGGCCCAGTTGAGGACAAGAGAAACCAGATCTGGTTGAGGCCTAGAGGGTACCAGAATCCCCTGGTCCAGGTGACATCAGATGGGGACCAGAGTCACCAGGTCAGGGTGAGGCCCAGAGTGGTTCCAGAGTCATCATGTCCAGGTGAGGCTCAGGTGTGGAACAGAGTCACCAGGTACCAATGATGCCCAGGTGAGGACCAGAGTCACCAGGCCTGAGTCACGCGCAGAGAATAAGAGTCACCAGTTCCAGGTGAGGCCAAGAAGAGTCCAAGCAATCAGGTCCAGTTGTGGAACAAAGTCACCAAGACTGGGTGAGGCCCAGATGGGGAAGAGATTCACCAGGTCAGGTGAGGCCCAGGTGGTGACCAGAGTCCCTGGGTCTGGGAGAGGACCATGTAAGGACCAGATTCACCAGGTCCAAGAGGACCACGTGTGTTCCTGAGTCACCAGGTATGGGTGAACCTCAGGTGGCAACCCCACTCACCAGTAAGGGGAGGCCAACCGACAGGCCACAGTCAGCAGAACCAGGTGAGGCCCTAGTGGGGACCGGTGTCACCAGGTAATGTGAGTCTACAAGAACACACAGTCACCAGGTCCAGGTGTGGTTCATGTGGGAACGAGAGTCACCAGATCCAGGTGAGAACCCAGGTGGGGACCACAGTCACCAGGTCCAGATTGAGGCCTAGGTGGGGGACCAGAGTCATCAGGACCAGTTGAGGCCAAAGTGTGGATAAAAGTTATCATGTTGATGTGAGGCCAAGGTGGGGAACAGAGTAACCATGTCCCATTGATGCCAGATGGGAAAAGAGTCACAAGGTCCAGACGAGGCCTAAGTGAGGAGTAGATTCACCAGGTCCTGTTGAGGACCAGATGAGGACCAGTGTCCCCAGCTCCGGGTGAGTCCCAGAGGGGGACCAGAGTCACCCGGTTCTGGTGATATCCAGGTGGGGACCAGAGTCACCACATCAGGGTGAGGCCCAGAGGGGGACAAGAATCACTAGGTCCAGGGAGGCCCCGATGTGGAACTGAGAAACCAGTCCCATGATGCCCATATGAGGACCTGAGTCACCAGGTCCAGGTGAGGTCCCTGTGGGAACCAGTACCTCGTCCAGGTGAGGTCCAGGTGGGACCACAGTCGCAAGGTCCAGGTGAGGCGGTGGCAACAGGATTCACCAAGTCCAGGTGAGGCCAAGGTCGCGACCAGTCACCAGATCCAGGTGCGGAACAGATAAGGACCAGATTCTCCAGGCCCAAGTGAAGCCCAACGGGTGACCAGATCACCAGGTCAGGGTGAGGGCCAGAGGGGAACCAGAGTAACCAGTTTAGTTTGAGGCCCAGAATGGGACCAGAGGTCCCTGGTCAAAGTGAGGCCCAGGTGTGGAATAGAGTATCCAGGTCCCAGTGACGCCTGGGTGAGGACCAGAGTCACTAGGGCCATGCAGGCCCAGATGGGGAACAGAATCACTAGGTCCTAGTGAGGCATAGAATAAGACCACATTCAGCAGTATCAGGTGAGCCCTTGTGGGAACCAGAGCCACTCTATCCAGCTGAGTCCCAGGACCATGTGAGGCCCACGTGAGGACCAGATTCATCAGGTCGTATTCAGGCATAGCTGGGGACAAGAGTCACCAGGTCTGGTGCGGCCTAGGTGGGGCAAGATTCAGCAGTTCTGAGTTAGGTCCAAGTGGGGACGAGAGACACCAGGTCCAGGTGAGTCCAAACTGAGGACCGAGTCACCAGATCCAGGTGAGGTCCATGTTGGAAAGAGAGTCACGAGGTCCAGGAGAGGTCCAGGTGGAGTCCAGAGTCACGAGATCCAGGTAAAGTCCAGGTGGGGACCAGAGTCACCAGATCCATGTGAAGCCCAGATGGGGACCAGAGTCACTAGGTCCAGATCTGGGCCCAGGTGAGGACCAGAGTTACCAGGTACACGTGAGGACCCGGTGGGGATCAGAGTCAACAGGTCCATGTGAGGCCGGCTTGGGGACCATGGTCAACAGGTCTACTTGAGGCCAGGTGTGGAACACAGTAAGCAGGTCCAGGTGACTACCCATTGGTGACAGGAGTCACCACGTCCAGGTGTGGCCCAGGTCCGACCAGGATCACCAGGTCCAGGGAAGGCCTTGAAAGAACCAGAGTCAACAGTTCGAGTCAGGCGCAGGTGGCAACCAGGGTCAGCATGTCCAAGTCAGGCCAAAGTGGGGTTCACAGTCACTAGGGCACGGTGAGACCCAGAGGGGACCAGTCACCTGGTCCAGGTGAGGTCCAGTTGTGGAACACAGTCTCCGGGTACCAATTTTGCACAGTTGAGGACCATGGTCAACAGGGCCAGGTGAGGCCCAGATGGGGACCGGAGTCCCCAAATCCAGGTGAAGCCAAGGTGGGACCACAGGACCAGATCCAGGGTAGTCTCAGGTGCAGACCAGAATCACCAGGTCCATGTGAGGTGCAGGTGGCAACCACACTCACCCGGTCCCGGTGAGGCCCGGTGGGGACCAGAGACACGAGGTACATGAGAAGCTTGAACACTGCAGCAGCCACAGGTCCACATCATGTCCATGTGGGAACGAGGATCCCAGTTACAGGTGAGGACCAGGTGGGGATCCGACTACCATATCCAGGTGAGACCCAGATGGGAACCATGTCACATGTCCTGGTGTGCCCCAGGTGAAGACCAGAGTTATTAGGTCCGGATGGATGAGTGTTAGTGAACAGTGTAACCAATATCGTGATGCTACCCAGGTGGGTACCAGAGACACCAGGTCCTGGTGAGGCCCAGTGTAACTGGAGACATGAGGTCCAGGTGAGGTCCCGATGGAACCACAGTCACCAGGTCAGGTGAGGCCAACCTGCAGGCCAGAGTCACCAGATCCAGTGAGGCCCTAGTGGGGACGGGAGTCACAAGGTAAATGTGAGTCTACAAGAACACCACAGTCACCAGGTCCAGTAGTGGTTCATGTGGGAACGGGAGTCGCCAGGTCCAGCTGAGACCCAGTTGGGGACGACAGTCACCAGGTCCAGATTGAGGCCTAGGTTGGGGGACGAGAGTCATCAGGACCAGTTGAGGCCAAAGTGTGCAGCAAAGTTATCATGTCCAGGTGAGGCCAGGTGGGGAACAGAGTAACCATGTCCCATTGATGCCAGGTGGGAAAAGAGTCACAATGTCCAGACGAAGCCTAAGTTTGGAGTAGATTCACCAGGTCCTGTTGAGGCCCAGCTGAGGACCATGTCCCCAACTCCGGTTGTGTCACCCGGTTCTGGTGATATCCAGGTGGGGACGAGTCACCAGATCCAGGTAAAATCCAGGTGGGGACCAGAGTCACCAGATCCAGGTGAAGTCCAGGTGGGGACCAGAGTCTCTAGGTGCAGATAAGGCCCAGGTGAGGCCCAGAGTTACCAGGTACACGTGAGGCCCCGGTGGGGATCAGAGGCAACAGGTCCATGTTAGTCGGGCTTGGGGACAATGGTCAAGAGGTGTACTTGAGGCCCAGGTGTGGAACACAGTAAGCAGGTCCAGGTGAGTCCCGGTGGTGACAAAGGTCACCACGTCAAGGTGAGGACCAGGTGGGCACCAGGATCACCAGGTACAGGGGAGGCCCTTGAAAGAACCAGAGTCAACATTCGAGGTCAGGCGCAGGTGGCAACCAGGGTCAGCAGGTCGAAGCCAGGCCAAAGTGGGGTTCACAGTCACAGGGCACGGTGAGATCCAGAGAGGGACCAGAGTCACCTGGTCCAGGTGAGGTCCAGTTGTGGAACACAGTCACAGGGTCCCAATTTTGCCCAGTTGAGGACCATGGTCAACAGGGCCAGGTGAGGCCCAGATGGGGACCGGAGTCCCCAAATCCAGGTGAAGCCCAGGAGGGAACCACAGTCACCAGATCCAGGGTAGTCTCAGGTGCAGACCAGAATCACCAGGTCCAGGTGAGGTGCAGGTGGCAACCACACTCACCAGGTCCCGGTGAAGCCCTGGTGGGGACCAGAGTCACGAGGTACATGAGAAGCTAGAAACACTGCAGCCACCAGGTCCACGTGATGTCCATGCTGGAATGAGAATCACCAGTTACACGTGAGGACCAGGTGGGGATCCGACTCACCATTCCAGGTGAGACCCAGGTTCGAACCAGTGTCACCATGTCCAGGTGTGGCCCAGGTGAAGACCAGAGTTAATAGGTCTGGCTGGGTCACTATTAGTGAACAGTGTAACCATATCCTGATGCTACCTAGGTGGGTACCAGAGACACCAGGTCCTGGTGAGGCCAGGTGTAACCGGAGACATGAGGTCCAGGTGAGGTCCCGATGGGAACCACAGTCACCAGGTCAGGTGAGGCCATGCTTAGGATCAGAGTCACCAGGTACAGGTGAGGCCCAGGTGGAGCCAGAGTCTCCTGGTACAGAAGAGGCCAAAGTCAGGACCAGAGTTACCAGGATCAGGTCAGTCCCTGTGGGTAATACAGTAACCATGTCCCAATGATGCCAGGTAGAACCAGAGTCACCAGGTCCATCGAGGCGCAGGTGGGGAGAATATTCACTAGGTCCAGGTGAGGCCCAGATGAGGACCAGAGTCACCAGGTCTAGTTGACGCCTAGAGGGGTACCAGATTCACCTGGTCTAGGGGACATCCAGATGGGGACCAGAGTCACCATGTCAGGGTGAGGCCCAGAGGGCATCCAGAGTCATCATGTCCAGGTGAGGTTCAGGTGTGAAATAGAGTATCCAGGTCATAATGGTCCACAGGTGAGGACCAGAGTCACCATATCTGGGTGAGGACCAGTTAGAAGCAGAGTCACAAGTTCCAGGTGAGGCCAAGAAGTCCACAGCAATCAGGTCCAGGTGGGGAACAAAGTCACCAGGACTGGGTGAGGCCCAGATGGGGACCAGATTCACCAGGTCCAGGTGATTCCCAGGTGGTGACAAGGGTTACCAGTTCCGGGTGAGGAACAGGTAAGGACCAGATTCACCAGGTCCAAGTTAGGCCCACGTGGGACCTGTGTCACCAGGTATGGGAGGCCCAGGTGCAAGCCCACTCTCCAGGTCCAGGTGAGGCCAACCTGCAGGTCATGCAGAGGAACCGTGTCCCGATGATGCCCAGGTAGGGACCAGAGGTACGAGGTCCAGGTGACGCCAACCTGCAGGCCATGCAGAGGAACCGTGTCCCGATGATGCCCAGGTAGGGACCAGAGTTACCAGGTCAAGAAGAGGCCACCATGCAGACCATTATTTGGAACCATGTCCCGATGTTGCCCACGTAGGGACCAGAGTCACCAGGTCCAAATGAGGCCCAGATGGAGCATATTCACTAGGTCCAGGTGAGGCCCAGTTGAGGACCAGAGTCACCAGATCTGGTTGAGGCACAGAGGGGTACCAGATTCACCTGGTCTAGGTGACATCCAGATGGGGACCAGAGTAACCATGTCAGGGTGAGGCCCAGAGGGGATCCAGAGTCATCATGTCCAGGGGAGGCTCAGGTGTGGAACAGAGTATCCAGGTCATAATTGTCCACAGGTGAGGACCAGAGTCACCAATCTGGGAAAGGCCCAGTTAGGATCAGAGTTACCACTTCCAGGTGAGGCCAAGAAGGTGTCCACAGCAATCAGGTCCAGGTGGGGAACAAAGTCAGGTCTAGGTGATGCCCAGGTGGTGACCAGATTTACCAATTCCGGGTGAGGACTAGGTAAGGACCAAATTCACCAGGTCCAAGTGAGGCCCACGTGGGGACCTGTGTCACCAGGCATGGGTATGACCCAGGTGGGAACTCCACTCACGAGGTCAAGATGAGGCCAACCGGCAGGCCAAGCAGAGGAACCGTGTCCCGATGAAACCCAGGTAGGGACAAGTTACCAGGTCCAGGTGAGGCAAACCAGCAGGCCATGCTGGAACCATTTCCCGATGATGCCAGTGAGTGACCAGAGTCTCCAGGTCCAAATGAGGCCCAGATGGAGCATATTCACTAGGTCCAGGTGAGGCCCAGTTGAGGACAAAAGTCACCAGATCTGGTTGAGGCCTAGAGGGGTACCAGAATCACCTGGTCCAGGTGACATCCAGAATTGGACCAGAGTCACCAGGTCAGGGTGAGGCCCAGAGAGGTTCCAGAGTCATCATGTCCAGGGGAGGCTCAGGTGTGAAACAGAGTAATCAGGTACCAATGATGCCCAAGTGAGGACGAGAGTCACCAGGTCTGGGTGACACACAGATAGGATCAGAGTCACCAGTTCCAAGTGAGGCCAAGATAGAGTCCACAGCAATCAGGTCCAAGTGGGGAACAAAGTCACCAGGACTGGGTGAGGCACAGATGGGGACCAGATTCACCAGGCCCAGGTGAGGCCAAGGTGGTGACCAGAGTCCCCGGGTCTGGGAGAGGACCAGGTAAGGGCCAGATTCACCAGATCCAAGAGGCCCACGTGGGGACGTGGTCACCAGGTATGTGTGATGCCCAGGTGGGAACCCCACTCACCAGGTCCAGGTGAGGCCAACTTGCAGGCCAGAGTCACCAGAACAGGTGAGGCCCCAGTGGGGACCGGAGTCACCAGGTAAATGTGAGTCACAAGAACACCACAGTCACCAGGTCTAGGTGTGTTTCATGTGGGAACGAGAGTCACCAGGTCCAGCTGAGACCCAGGTGGGGACCACAGTCACCAGTCCAGATTGAGGCCTAGGTGGGGGGACCAGATTCATCAGGAGCAGTTGAGGCCAAAGTGTTGAGCAAAGTTATCATGTCCAGTAGAGGCATAGGTGGGGAACAGAGTAACCATGTCCCATTGATGCCAGGTGGGAAAAGAGTCACAAGGTCCGGACGAGGCCTAAGTGAGGAGTAGATTCACCAGGTCCTGTTGAGGCCCATTTGAGGACCAGTGTCCCCAGCTCTGGGTGAGTCCCAGAGGGGGACCAGAGTCACCCGGTTCTGGTGATATCCAGGTGGGGACCAGAGTCACCACGTCAGGGTGAGGCCCAGAGGGGACGAGAATCCCTAGGTCCAGGTGAGGCCCCAATGTGGACCTGAGAAACCAGGTCCATGATGCCCATATGAGGACCTGAGTCACCAGGTCCAGGTGAGGTCCCTGGGGAACCTTACCTCGTCCAGGTGAGGCCCAGGTGGGACCACACTCACCAGGTCCAGGTGAGGCCAAGTTATATAAGAGAGTATCCAGGTCCCAATGATGCCCAGGTAAGGACCAGAGTCCACAGGTCCAGGAGAGGCCCAAATATGGATCAGAGTCATTGTGTTCTAGGTGAGGCCAGAAGGAGACCACAGGAACCAGGACCAGGAGAGCGCCATATGGGAACCAGAGCCACCAGATCCAGGTGAGGTCCAGGTGGGACCACAGTCACAAGGTCCAGGTGAGGCGCAGGTGGCAACAGGATTCACCAAGTCCAGGTGAGCCCCAGGTGGCGACCTGTCACCAGATCCAGGTGTGGACCAGCTAAGGACCAGATTCACCAGTCCCAAGTGAAGCCCAAGGGGTGACCAGAGTCACCAGGTAAGGGTGAGGCCCAGAGGGATAACCAGAGTAACCAGTTTAGTTGAGGAACAGAATGGGACCAGAGGTCCCTGGTCAGAGTGACACCTGGTGTGGAATAGATTATCCAGATCCCAATGATGCCTGGGTGAGGACCAGAGTCACTAGGGTCATGCAGGCGCAGATGGGGAACAGAATCACTAGGTCCTGAGGCATAGAATAAGACCAGAGTCACCAGAATCAGGTGAGCCCCTTGTGGGAACCAGAGCCACTCAATCCAGCTGAGTCCCACGTCCATGTGAGGCCCACGTGAGGACAAGATTCATCAGGTCGAATTGAGGCATAGCTGGGGACAAGAGTCACCAGGTCTGGGTGCGGCCTAGGTGGGGCATGATTCAGCAGTTCTGAGTTAGGTGAAAGTGGGGATGAGAGACACCAGGTCCAGGAGAGGCGAAAATGAGGACCAGAGGCACCAGATCCAGGTGAGGTCCATGTTGGAAAGAGTCACCAGGTCCAGGAGAGGTCCAGTTGGGACCAGAGTCACCAGATCCAGGTGAAGTCCAGGTGGGGACCAGAGTCACCAGAATCAGGTGAAGCCCAGGTGGGGACCAGAGTCTCTAGGTCCAGATGAGGCCCTGGTTAGGACCAGAGATACCCGGTACACGTGAGGCCCCGGTGGGGATCAGAGGCAACAGGTCCATGTGAGGCCGGCTTGGAGACCAGGGTCAACAAGTCTACTTGTGGCCCAGATGTGGAACAAGGTAAGCAGGTCCAGGTGAGTCCCCGGTGGTGACAAGAGTCACCACGTCCAGGTGAGTCCCAGGTGGGGACCAGGATCACCAGGTACAGGGTAAGCCCTTGAACGAACCAGAGTCAACAGTTCGAGGTCAGGCGCAGGTGGCAACCAGCGTCAGCAGTTCCAAGTCAGGCCAAAGTTGGATTCACAGTCACTAGGGCACGGTGAGACCCAGAGGGGGACCAGAGTCACATGGTCAGGTGAGGTCCAGTTGTGGAACACAGTCACCGGGTCCCAATTTGCCCAGTTGAGGACCATGGTCATCAGGGCCAGATGAGGCCCAGATGGGGACCGGAGTCCCCAAATCCTGGTGAAGCCCAGGTGGGACCACAGTCACCAGATCCAGGGTAGTCTCAGGGGCAGACAGAATCACAGTCCAGGTGAGGTGCAGGTGGCAACCACACTCACCAGGTCCCGGTGAGGCCCTGGTGGGGACCAGAGACGAGGTGCATGAGAAGCTAGAAACACTGCAGCCACCAGGTCCACATGATGTCCATGTGGGAACGAGAATCACCAGTACATTGAGGACAGTGGGGATCAGACTCACCATGTCCAGGTGAGACCCAGTGGGAACCAGTGTCACCATGTCCAGGTGTTCCCCAGGTGAAGACCAGTTAATAGGTCCGGGTGGGTCACTGTTAGTGAACATGTAACCATATCCTGATGCTACCCAGGTGGGGACCAGAGACACCAGGGCCTGGTGAAGCCCAGGTGTAAAGAGACATGAGGTCCAGGTGAGGTCCCGATGGGAACCACAGTACCAGATCAGGTGAGGCCATGCTTAGGTCAGAGTCACCAGTTACAGGTGAGGCCCAGGTGAGCAGAGTCACCTGGTACAGAAGAGGTCAAAGTCAGGACTAGAGTTACCAGGATCAGGTCAGTCCCAGTGGGAAAAGTAACCATGTCCGATGATGCCCAGGTAGAACCAGAGTCACCAGGTCCAGATGAGGCAGGTGGGAGCATGTTCACTAGGTCCGGTTAGGCCAGTTGAGGACCAGAGTCACCAGGTCTAGTTGAGGCTAGAGGGGTACCAGATTCACCTGGTATAGGTGATATCCAGATGGGGACCAGAGTCACCATGTCAGGCTGAGGCCCAGAGGGGATCCAGAGTCATCATCCAGGTGAGGCTCAGTGTGGAACAGTATCCAGGTCATAATGGTCCACAGGTGAGGACCAGAGTCACCAGATCTGGGTGAGGCCAGTTAGGATCAGAGACACCAGTTCCAGGAGAGGCCAAGAAGGATCCACAGCAATCAGGTCCAGTGGGAACAAAGTCACCAGGACTGGGTGAGGCCCAGATGGGGACCAGATTCACCAAGTGAGGCCCAGGTGTTACCAGAGTCCCCGTCGGGAGAGGACCAGGTAATGACCATATTCACCAGGTCCAAGAAGCCCACGTGTGGACCTGAGTCAACACGTATGGGGAGGCCTGTGGCAACCCGACTCACCAGGTCCAGGTGAGGCCAACCTGCAGGTTAGAGTCACCAGATCCAGGTGAGGCCCTAGTGGGGACCGGAGTCACAAGTAAATGTGAGTCTACAAGAACACCACAGTCAACAGGGCCAGGTGTGTTTCAAGTGGGAACGAGAGTCACCAGGTCCAGGTGACACCCAGGTGGGGACCACACTCACCAGGTCCAGATTGAGGTGTAGGTGGGGGACAAGATTCATCAGGACCAGTTAAGGCCAAAGTGTGGAGCAAAGTTATCATGTCCAGGAGAGGCCCAGGTGGGCAACAGTGTAACCATGTCCCATTGATGCAAGGTGGGAAAAGAGTCACAAGGTCCAGACGAGGCCTAAGTGAGGAGTAGATTCACCAGGTCCTGTTGAGGCCCAGCTGAGGACCAGTGTCCCCAGCTCCGGGAGAGTCCCAGAGGGGGACCAGAGTCACCCGGTTCTGGTGATATCCAGGGGTGACCAGAGTCACCACGTCAGGTTGAGGCCCAGAGGGGACGAGAATCACTAGGTCCAGGTGAGGCCCCATGTGGAACTGAGAAACCAGGTACCATGATGCCCATATGAGGACCTGAGTCACCAGGTCCAGGTGAGGTCCCTGTGGGAACCAGTCACCTCATCCAATAGAGCCCGGGTGGGACCACAGTCACCAGGTCCAGGTAAAGTCCAGGTGGGGACCAAGTCTCCAGATCCAGGTGAAGCCCAGGTGGGGACCAGAGTCACTAGGTAGATGAGGCCCAGGTGAGGACCAGAGTTACCAGGTACACGTGAGGATCCGGTGGGGATCAGAGGCAACAGGTCCATGTGACGACGGCTTGGGGACCATGATCAACAGGTCCACTTGAGACCCAGATGTGGAACACAGTAAGCAGGTCCAGGTGAGTCCCCCGTGGTTACAAGGGTCACCACGTCCAGGTGAAGCCCAGGTGGGACCAGGATCACCAGTTACAGGGGAGGCCCTTGAAAGAACCAGAGTCAACAGTTCGAGTTCTGGCGCAGGTGACAACCAGGGTCAGCAGGTCCAAGTCAAGCCAAAGTGGAATTCACAGTCACTAGGGCACGGTGAGACCCAGAGGGGGAGCATAGTCACATGGTCCAGGTGAAGTCCAGTTGTGGAACACAGTCACCAGGTCCCAAATTTGTCCAGTTGAGGACCATGGTCCCAGGGCCAGGTGAGACCGAGGTGGGGACCGGAGTCCCGAAATCCAGGTGAAGCCCAGGTGGGGACCACAGTCACAAGATCCAGGGTAGTGTCAGGTGCAGACCAGAATCACCAGGTCCAGGTGTGGTGCAGGTGGCAACCAAACTCACCAGGTCCCGGTGAGGCACTGGTGGAGACCCGAGTCACGAGGTACATGAGAAGCTAGAAACACATGGCATCCCTTGGTGGCGCAGCGGTTTGGCGCCTGCCTTTGGCCCAGGGCGCGATCCTGGAGACCGGAGATCGAATCCCACCTCGGGCTCCCAGTGCATGGAGCCTGCTTCTCCCTCTGCCTGTGTCTCTGTCTCTCTCTCTCTCTGTGACTATCATAAATAAATAAAAATTAAAAAAAATGCTAGAAACACTGCAGCCAACAGGTCCAAATGATCTCCATGTGGGAAAGAGAATCACCAGTTACAGGTGAGGACCAGGTGGGGATCCGACTCACCATGTCCAGGTGAGACCTACGTGGGAAAAATGTCACCATGTCCAGGTGTGGCCCAGGTGAAGACCAGAGTTAATAGGTCCTGCTGGGTCACTGTTAGTGAACAGTGTAACCATATCCTGATGCTACCCAGGTGGGTGGCAGAGACACCAGATCCTGGTGAGGCCTAAGTGGGACCAGAGACATGAGGTCCAGGTGAGGTCCCGATGGGAACCACAGTCACCAGGTCAGGTGAGGCCATGCTTAGGATCAGAGTCACCAGTTACAGGTGAGGCCCAGGTGGAGCCAGACTCACCTGGAACAGAAGAGGCCAAAGTCAGGACCAGAGTTACCAGGATCAGGTCACTCCAAGTGGGAATAGAGTAACCATGTCCCGATGATGCCCAGGTAGAACCAGAGTCACCAGGCCCAGATGTGGCGCAGGTGGGGAGCATGTTCACTAGGTCCCGTTGAGGCCCAGTTGAGGACCTGAGTCACCAGGTCTAGGTGAGGCCTAGAGGGGTACCAGATTTACCTGGTCTGGTGACATCCAGATGGGGTGCAGAGTCCCCAAGTCAGGCTGAGGCCCAGAGGGGATCCAGAGTCAACATATCCAGGTGAGGCTCAGGTGTGGAACAGAGTATCCAGGTCATAATGGTCCACAGGTGAGGACCAGAGTCACCAGATCTGGGTGAGGCCCAGTTAGCATCAGAGTCAGCAGTTCCAGGTTAGCCAGGAGGAGTCCACAGCAATCAGGTCCAGGTGGGGAAGAAAGTCAACAGGATTGGGTGAGGCCCAGATGGGGACCAGATCAGCAGGCCCAGTTGATTCCCATGTGGTGACCAGAGTTACCAGTTCCGGATAACCACCAGGTAAGGACCAGATTCACCAGGTCCAAGTGAGGCCCACGTGGGGACCTGTGTCACTAGGCAAGGGTGAGGCCCAGGTGACAAAACCACTCACCACCAGTTCCAGGTGAGGCCAACCTGCAGGCCATGCAGAGGAAACAGGTCCCAAAGATGCTCAGGTAGGCACGAGAGTTACCAGGTCCAGGTGAGGCAACCTACAGGCCGCAGTGGAACCATGTCCGATAATGCAGGTAGGGACCAGAGTTACCAGGTCCATGAGGCCAACTGCATGTCATGCAGTGGAACCATGTCCCGATGATGCCCAGGTAGGGACCAGAGTCACCAGGTCCAAATGAGGCCCAGACGGAGCATATTCACTAGGTCCAGGTGAGGCCCATTTGAGGACCAGAGTCACCAGACCTGGTGAGGCCCAGAGGGTTACCATAATCCCCTGGTCAGGTGACATCCATATGGGGACCAGAGTCACCAGGTCAGGTGATAGCCAGAGAGGTTCCAGAGACATCATGTCCAGGGGAGCCTCAGGTATGGAACAGAGTCACCAGGACCAATGATGCCCAGGTGAGGACCAGAGTTACCAGGTACACGAGGCCCCGGTGGGGATCAGAGGCAACAGGTCCATGTGAGGCGGCTTGGGGACCATGGTCAACAGGTCTACTTGAGGCTCAGTGTGGAACACAGTAACCAGTCTAGGTGAGTAACCAGTGGTGACAAAGTTACCACGTCCAGGTGAGGCCCAGGTGGGGACCAGGATCACCAGGTCCAGGGGAGGCCCTTGAAAGTACCAGAGTCAACAGTACGACGTCAGTCGCAGGTGGGAACAGGGTCAGCAGGTCCAAGTCAGGCCAAAGTTGGATTCACAGTCACCATGGCACGGTGAGACCCAGAGGGGACCAGAGCGCCTGTCCAGTTGAGTCCAGGTGTGGAA